>NC_142523.1:18295715-18388215 GCF_964205215.1 Stylophora pistillata
TGACTTAAATGGAGCTTTTTGTTTCAACAAATTCCACCGTGCTCCTTTTCCTGAGCGGTATTTTAATCAAAATTAAGCAATCTGCTATTTTTAGACGTTTGTTGGTGCTCAACTGTTATCCCTTTCAATTACACAATTATTCTCATTACTGCTCTTTCACTTCTATCCGTTTCATGCGGTTTTGTTTTTGGATCACCAGGTGTAAGTTGACTCCCTCGGGGCTCAGGAGTATATAAAATCTGATATCCCTTGAGATTTACTTGCAATTAGAACAGTCAGCTGGCAAGAGAGGAGATAATCACAGTGGGGATAAAATGAATTCATCCAAGTCCTATATGCTTTTTTTTATTTGGATTATCTGTATCACATCTTTAACAGTTGAAAAGGTGGGTAAAATTATTTTACAGTGTAGACCTAGCTTCGAAGTGCATTTACACATAGCTGGGCAAACTGGGTTTGGATTTACAATCTTAAAAGCTTTGGCCAGGGTAACCTTTTCCACACAATAAGCTTAAAAGTGTTTGGCTTAGCTATTTCGTACAATAAGCTTGAAACTTTTGTAAGGCTAGGTACTTATATGTCATTTGAGTCACATGGGCCACTCCTCTGTCCACAAATATATTCTAGAACTCATTGTTTTCGTCAATATGGGGTCTATAGGTAAGAATAACGAAAAATGAAGCGGAAAGAGTGATTGATAAAGAAGGTAAAAAAAAGAGTCTCCTCGCTGGATATGAAAGCTTCACCTGCGCCAAAACGAGAGTGATCATGATAAGGGTCCCGTCCCCTCTTCTTTTTCAGATAGTTTTGCAATGATATCAGATATATATATCCTTTGTATGGTATGGCAAAAGTAGATCCTCAAAATAAATAAATTGTAAAAATAATGTTACCGTCAACAGTTACCGTCAACTGATCAGCGAAGACGCGTGTTCGGTTCTTTGTTAAAGTTTCTAATTAGAAATACTCATAAAATAGGTGACAATGTCTGACCTGTGAAGCGACGCGTTTATCCTCGCCATTAAGCTGAAATGAAAAAATTGTAGGAAGCTGTGAAATTTTTGTAGTTTGATCAAATACAAAACCGTATTGAGTTGGGGTAGTTACGGTGGTGCTCTGGGGTAGTACAAAAATATTTATCAAAGTACAAAAATATTTATCCCAGGACAGAAATATTTATCTCAATACAGAAATATTTATTCCAGTACAAAAATATTTATCCCAGTACAAAAATATTTATCCCAGTACAAAAATACTTTTTCAGTACAAAAGTATTTTTCCAGTCTCTTTACTTGTCATTATCCCGACAGTAATTGTGACTTCTTTTTCTGGCTCTAGTTTGCTTTTCTTTGTCTTGTTTGTTGATTTTGCTCGAAAAAACGAGCTTCTCTCGGACCCCTTTTTAGTTTTGTACGACTTAAAGCTTAGCAAAGAAAATTTCCTCGTCTGGCGAATCTGGCGGTTCAGTGGTGTTGCTTGTAGACGTTGCGGGTGATGCTACAAGGAAAACCTCTGTGCCACATTTCGGGCAATATCTGTGAGCTGGATCCACGATTTTGAAACTACAGCAATGGTAAAAACAAACCGCCAAAGGTGCCGCCGCATTTACATGTGCTCCAAGGAAGCTCGCAATAACCTCTGGGAGATTAGTTCCCATTCCCCACTTGTACTGGAAAAATATTTTTGTACTGGGATAAATAGTTTTGTACTGGGATCAAGTGTTTTGTACTGAGAAAAATATTTTTGCCCTGGAAAGATATTTTTGTACTAGGAAAAATATTTTTGTACTGGGAAAAATATTTTTGTACTGGGAAAAATATTTTTGTACTGGGAAAAAATATTTTGGTACTGGGAAAAATATTTTTGTATTGGGAAAAATATTTTTGTACTGGAAAAATATTTTTGTGCTGGGAAAAATATTTTTGTTCTGGGATACTCTAAAAATACTTTTGTTCTGCCCCTGTGGGCCACCGTGGGTAGTTATCATTTTTTTTTTTGGTGATTATTAATAAATATAATTTGTAGTTATTCGTGGCTCCTCGCTGTTTCACAAAACAACAGGTCTTAGAACTTTATAACTTAAGTTTTTTCGATTTTTTTTACTTGGCTTGTTTTGAAATACTTCAAACACTTTATGCCTAGTATTTCTTCACTGAGCTCAGTTTTCTTGCTATCTCGAAATAAACGCATTTTACAGAGAAAACAGACCCATGGCATGCTACATAACAACTCAGGCCCCGCAAGGTTACAAGATGTAGGATTCAGCTTTAGATCTTCGGAGGTATTAAATGACTATAAAAAAAAAAAAAACAGCTGTGGAATTGTTGACGCTTTCGAAATAATATTCTCCTTTTGATAATCTTCTCTTGTGAAAAAGATTTTCACCTTGAGCTACTCCACCTGTTTCGTGAAGGAAATCCAAAGTCAGCATTGAAATGGTCAGACAATAGGTCAACTTCTGACGTTTCGTCTTTGAATCAATTATCCTGATAAAACACTTAACTTACAGCTGGTTATACTAGTTAAAGAAGTCCCGACCACCCTCTAGCATAATAATAATAATGATATGATAATAATCTAATATTTATATTGCGCAAATTAACATGTGGATATGATCAAATGCGCATCACAACACTTTTCAGGGGACTTTGGCCGGACGTCATCAGCAGTTTACAAACAATCGAAGGAAACTTATTTTAAGATGCCTCCAAGTTGTTTGATTCAAGGGTTTAACTCGTCATTCGTGTACCCGTTTTGCGCCATCTTGCATTACCTTATCATGTGCCCGTTAGGTTTGGAGGAACAGACGAAAGGCGTTATTTACGTTTGTATTAAATCTTTATGACGTCTATGACTAGTTTCTTGCCTCCAGTTATCCTCTAAATGGCTTTCATTACCACTGGTTACACTCAGCTACACAAGTGTTTCCTTCTTGTTATTCAGGGCTTTGTGGACGGCGGCAAACCAAGAAAACCATCCAAACAGCCGTGGCTGCCCTCGCTACCGACAACTCATCACAGGGTAAGATGCCTCTATTCTATAATGGTAGGCTCAAACACAATTTGGAGCTATTCGAAAACTCTCCACTGCATGGATTGCAATTTTAAAACTCCTTTTTATGCACCAGTGCATTGCAGGTCAGAGTAAATGTAAAACCGAACGAGATTGTTCCAAAGACGAATGCTGTGCTTTCTTAAAGACGAAAGCTGTAAAAGTCTGCAAGAAGATCAGTTTATTTGGGGAGATATGCAATCCGTATGAAAAAGTAAGGATAGCCTTTTTTAATATTTTCTATTTTTAACTCCTAACAAATAGTGATCGATTCAAACTCACGGTGTGAGGGGTCTTAAAGGACCGTAAAAGTTCAGTATTTTCATTTATTGAATTCAGATACCGAACAACTGATATCGTTGGATTTTACATTTCTTAATTTTCTTCCCTCTCTTTTTGTAACTGACGGTTATGGGCGCTCACCTGCCTTTTCGAAGAAAAACTGGGTCTCGAGATGAACTAAGAGGATTCAAGTTAGGGTCCCATTTGCTCCAAATCATGGATTTTTTCGGCGTATCGCCCATTCGTCACTGTAGTGATGACCAACTAATTAACTCACTTAAAAGTTTGGTATCCCAAATATGCATGCAGGGATGCCATCCCCATTTAGAATCCTTTTTGAACAATAACTGAACTACAAACAGTACGTGCATGAATGAACAAAGAAAAAACCTGGATATCTACCCTAACTTAATTAGGAATATCTCTATCTGAAATACCCGAAAGGTCATTTAATAGTGCCGCACCGCATATCCTTACTGCGCATAATTTCAAGTTTGGAAGCGTTCATTGAAAAGTGGTTGTTGCCAAGCTCACCAGTGAGTATGAAGTTAATCAGTCGCCTTTGTAGTAGCTTAGTTTAAATTGAGCAACAACTTCCTTTTTTACAAAACACCAATTAGTGATCTCGAGAATGAGTCATCGTCGTGAACGCGAACTAAGGAGCCGAAGAATGGGTCACTTTTAGAGATGATTATGATAATATAAATGTACAAAGTTTCAGTTCACGTTCTTTACCAGAGGAATGGATGAGTCATAATGTTCGAACAAATTTTTATGAGAATATTCTTCATTTTTGCAGCCTGGCCTTCCAGAAAATTGCCTCTGTCAACAAGGACTGACTTGCACTCGAGTGACAGGAGAGGTTTTCAGATGTCTGTATATATCTGGCAGCCCATTTGATGATGAGAATGATGGAGAGTAACATAACGGCGATAGCAGTCTTCATCACTGATCATTGCATTGTAGCTGGTTATTTTAAATGTAATATCTCATAATGTTTTTTAAGGCTCTTTTGCGGCTTACATTTTGCCTCTGCTTGATGTTCAGGCGTGCCTTTCCATTGAAGATGCGGTGCATTATCTGAAATAAATTTATGTTGAATACTTCAAGGTCCTAGTCTCAGACTTCAAGGTCCTAGTCTATTTCCTGTTGTTGACAATTTCGAAAGCTGTCAGCCCTCTTTCTCATACAACATCGGGAGTTATGCCTGACAAAATATAAAAAGATAGGAGTTAGGTCCTGATTTCAAAGAAAATGGAATCAAGGAAAAATTTTCTTTTTTTTTTGGGATCGTTTTTGGTTTTGCAAATGGTTTCACGTAGTTTCCTTCGTTCTATGCTGCACGTCTCATCGGGAAATGTTTCGGTTTTGGGCGAGGTCAGTGAAGAACGTGGTCAACTCTTTGTCAGCAAATAAATTGGTCCGCGTTAGGTGGTGGTCATATCGTTTCTACCGCCTCGGTAAAAAGGTACTAGTAGGCTCCCCGACTCTTGCCGCCCCCGATTTACTCAACGGTCCACTGTAAGAATTTCCCGATCCCACTTTCCAGACCAAAACGTGTCTTCCATCCAGTGGTCCGGTACGATTTTCATTGATTTTCATCTACCATTCCCCTTCCTAAAGATGTTGGATACCGATCCTGGGTTTTAAGTACAACCCGAGTACTGGATTTTGTAGAAACGTAGAAAGGACCCCTACACTAGCCATCTCTGTCTAAAGAATACTTTCTGATGAAAGAAAATATTTTGAAAGGGAACCTGAAACAAAGCTTCAGAAAGAGGGTGATCGAAGGAGAAACATTTAAATGGCCGCGTTCTTGGTAAGTTGTCGGGCTTTGTTCCAAAACAAGTTTAGACGTAGAGTCGATTGACCTGATGCTAAGTCTTATGAATTTGATATTATGCTCTTTCGAAGAAATAAGGCGAAAGCTTAGAAAATATGACTTCTGACCTCAGCTCTGAAAACATGAGTTTATGCCTCGAGGTTTTATCTCACGGTTTGGAAAGATTCTAAAGACTATCTTCCACTCTATTAGTAACTATTTCAAGGATATTCCGTTTAATATCTGTGAAAGCTGTGAAGACTGAAACTTTTTAATTTAATCATCATGAGCTGTTGATTTCTTGTAAAAAACTCGGCTTAAACTGAACAATTCGGAGAAAAATTGTCAAGAACCTCGGGAAATAGACCTTTTGTTAGCTATAACTTGTAAAAAACTCTTTTCTGGCCAGTTCAGATAAACTTAGACAGAAACAATCTGCCAAAACATGTTTTCGTTCTTTTTTTTCCTCACCAAAATCCTCTTTTGTGAAAACATCATTGAAAAGTGCAAACAAGTAAAAGTTTGGTGACGATCCACTGAGGAGAAATGTTTGATTTTGGTTGCAAACTAAGACATGAGGGTTAAAAAAGTCATTTCCGGTTTCTTCAAAAGCCCTTAGACTCCTTCGTGTCAATTGCTAGTGATGTGTGATTGAGAAAGTGCGTGAAATTGAGTACGAAAATAAAATAGCATTCAAAAGATTCTAGAATTCTCCTGTTTCAGGCATTGCGATGACCTTGGTAGAGTGGAGGTGAGTGGACCTGGTAGTGAAGAAAAAAAAGCATCCCAGTCGGGTCGATAAAATCTTTGCAACTCCTTCGCTCGTACTAAACACAGGAAGGAATCCGTCGAAATATACATGTGAAATACACGTCCACTGCATTGCGGGGACAATTTTACTCCCTAAACCCACAATCTTGGACGTAGAGGTACTTAACTTCGTGCCAGAAGCATTATTTCAAAGAGAAGTGTTTAGAATATTTCCATTTACGTGGGACGAAAATTGGCTCAGGGGACACTGTGGTTTGGAGGGAATCCATGGCTCCAGGTGTTTATGGAATAAAAACAGCCCTCGCGCTGGTCGGGCGACAGTATCTAAATATCAGATATTTATCAATAGTTATTAAAAGAAGGATCCGGAGTACCACTTACACCAGCAGATGATCACGTTTCTGTAGCATGAACCATCTAGGGTTATAATTACTTCTTCCTTTGAATAGAAGGCTGGTCCATGGAGGTCAGGTTTTTACGGCTGTAATAAAGACAAGCACCTCTCACCTGCGATTTAGATATTATCATATTCTCAGGACAAGAACAGATCCCTGGACCTCTCTAACTGGATTCTAGCACTTCATAACTCATAAATGTTATATGACATCGAAAAAAAAACACAAAATTTGTCGCACTCCCAACACGTTCCAATCCAACTTAGTTGATCTTAACGCTCAATAAGTATCTGTCTGGGATGTCGTCGAAAGTAAATAGCTAGAAAAACTTTTACTTTCGTGGTTTTGTTCAGAAGCATCAACTTTGGCCAAATAGGACATCTGTTTCAATTCAGCAGCCGAAGGTAAGTGTGTTCAAGCAGGCTTGTCCATGGATTCGGAGGAATTAGAGCGTTCTTTAAGAAGCAAAATACCAGTTGGTCATCGTGGTCGCTTTGCACTTAGTTATGTTCAGAGCAGATTGAACTAGTGTTGATAGTATTTAATGGATATTCATTCTTTTCGCTTAAAATTACAGCATAAGAAGTTAATGATATGTTTCAATGGTTTTTGTAGGATTGACTCTGCTTACATGTGTGTCCGTGAATTCGGAATTTTTAAGTATACATGTATCTGCAATCTGTGCGGGTACTTTCTGTGATGACTTCCCTTCGTTGGAAGGGTTGCACCATGAAAGTGGACTTTCTTATCAAACAGAATAATAACCCAGCTCGGGCTATAGCGTAGACCTCTCAGTCATAAGTCTGCTGTCTCACAGGTAGGTCTTAATGTGAGATAGTCAAAAGGAATATTGTTGTTGCAGACTAATTGTATTAAACATTAAGACAATTAGTTCACAACAACACCACGGTATTAGACTATCAATACAGATGGAATCTTCTAGTAATAATTTCCTATACAAAGACGCAGTATATCAGATGTCTAACACCTTCTCTCGACAAAGGGCTGAAGTCCCGTGGTGCTTTTTATCAAGAAACTCTAAGAGCTACATTTCGCGCACACATTAGTTGTTGCCTAGTCTAAATTCTTCGGCCAATTAACTAATTCCGATCACCATCCATCGTCGTTCCAGACCAACTTCATTAAAAGTCTCATTTTTTTTCATTGAAGGAATGAAGGATCCAAAGTACCACTTACACCAGCAGATGATCACGTTTCTGTAGCATGAGCCCTATAGGATTATAATTACTTTTTCCTTTGAATAGAAGGCTGGTGCATGGAGGTTTTTTTTTTAAGGCTGTAATAATTTTGGTCCTGTGGACAAATTCTTCCGGAAGGGCTTGACGTTCTTGGGCGTATAAATATTTAATAAGATTAAAAGGGCATAAGAAATCTTGAATAGGAAACCGCATAAAAGCCAATCATCACATATACTTTCAAACTAAATTATTATTGAATCCACCACTCTACACCACAAACGTAATTTTGATAATTCTGAGACCAACTTTCAAAAGAATATCTACGAGTGGTTTTAAAGCTGTTCAGTAAGCCTTGCTCTGAGTGAAATCGGTGGAATCTCAATCTTAATTATGAATATGACCCAAAAACGTCAGTAGCGTGTTGTAATTTTTAAGGGGGGATTGGGCAAGTAACGTTCTTTATGATAACTGATTATTCTGGTTACTTATGTGTTTATTTATTTTTACTAGTTGAAAAAGCTATCAGTCACATTCGCTCATTTGTTTGGTGGACTTGTGTCAGACCAGGTAAATACATTGACGGGTTTTTTTCTGATTTGAAAGGCCGAACAGAGTGCATCGCGTGGATGGCTCTGAGCACAATGCTAAGCTTCATCCGGATTTTTCTTCTTAAACAATAGATCCTCTCATAGGTCTAGGTGAGATATTTCCACTCCCTTATCGGCATCGTTTGATAATAATTTTTTCGTAGCTAGTGGGTGAGATCCGTCGACGGCATGGGAGATCTTTAGAATAAAACACATATTGAAATAAAGCCCCTTTACTCATTTCGACAAGTGGGATTTGCAAATCCCTTATCTCCTTAGGGTTCTCCTATTACTAGCTGTCTCTTTAAGTTGGATGCTATAGGGGATGTCATTCACGTAGTGGTCATTTTAGTAGGCAATATATTGCCTTAACTGCACTTCCTTTGTTTCATTCTCATTCAGAATGCAAACTCGTAGGTCAAGAAACGATAGGGAAACAAGATTAAAAGCTCTTTCTAGAAACATCCATGTTCACTGTTGACCCCCTTACCCCCCCCCCCCCCTCTCTCCCGTAAATAGCGTCTCTCGATCTCTGAGCTCATGGCAATAAAAAATCATGCAGTTTCTAGAAACAGTATTCCACTGAGACAAAGCGGTTCCTCATTCTCTCATCCAAGAGAATATAAACAGTTTTTAATCATCTTTTGTCTCACGTCAAAACGCAATGAAATCTCTGAGAGTCTAGAGCCCTCTCAGTACTAAAATCTTTTTGTTTTCACTCAAGACAAAGTTTAATTGAAAAATTAACTATTTTCATAAGAATTAAATGAGAGCCAATATCAGGGCGCAGAAGTACTCTAATTTATTATGATATTTAAAATTCCTCGTGCATGCAGCGCTTACCGTAAGTCGAAAGTCTCTTTCATTTTGAAAATTTTATAAAAAAGAAAAGACTGAAAACTGAATAAAGGAATGTTAAGTTTCTGTGTTCATCGTACTCATGATAAAAGATACAAAGGTCAGCATTTTAATTCAGTAGTTCCCATGTTATTCTTGGAGGACAAGTTTCAATTACAACAAAAGATGAATCTCTCATCACTTCTAACTCCTGAATAGGATTTGGGCGTCAAAACTTCTGACTAAAAATCATCATGAAGAATATCATTTGACACCTTAAAATTATTTTACCCCGAAAACATATGCCTTGAGCAGTTTCAAATGATTAATCGAGTATGTCATAAAACCATTGTAATTTGAAAAATTTTAAATAATCCAAGGATTAAAACGATGGCTCCCTCTGTAATAATTATGTTACACCTTCAAAAGGTGGGTCCTGCAGTTCAGAGCGATCACGGGAATTCGAAAATGTCATCCTTGTAGCCAAATCAGAAAATAGCTTTTAAATAAGACAAATCACCTCTTAAGAAAGTGGTTGTAGCCACATGCAAAGCATCTGCTTTCAGTTATTGAAGTCGATATGCCAATCGGATTTCTATTGTAAACTGGCTTGTATCACTCTGTTAACGGATAACATTTGTTGGGTGAAAAATCTCTGAGGGGCAAAACGCGGTTGATTTGCCAAGGTTAAACGGGTTTTAAAGAGTTTTGCAGATTTAGCTGATAATAGTTAGCATTAATGACTTTGCATCCAGTCTAAGTGAAGTCTTGTTCTTCAGTGGTAAGTGAAGAAATGACTGAGAAGAATATAGACTACAATATAAGCGTTGTTGTAACACTCTCTAGAAGATTATCTTGGCTGTCTTTCTAGCACATATACTAAAGTGTGTCAGTTATCAAGGCTGGGACGACACAAGTGGTTTAGTGACAAATAAAAAGAGACCTGATAAACCAAGACCACATTTATCACTATCATGATGGAAACTTTGATTTTCACCTCAACACCAACATCATGATATGATAACTGTTTTAAGTTGATCGGAACAGTTTGCTGGTGAAGGTTAAACAGACGCAAATACCTTCAAAGAGTCTTTTCAAGAACAAAAAGTAAACCTAAGAAAAGTTATTACAGAAAGAATTTCATCTTCAAAAAGCTGGAAAATCTACATTAAGCCAATTATTCAATTAGAACAAGGTCAAGAAATCATGATATCCCGGAGAACAGCTGTGTGATTAAAGGAACTTATTTTCGTACTGTACAGTAGTAAGTGAAGGTAATGCCCGTAAAGAGGAGGGCAGGACTTAATACATACTTTGAATGGCTTGCAAGGGAAATTTTAAGCTCCTTAGCAAACGAATATTTCAGTCTAAGGTTTCCATTTCTGCGAGTAGACACAGTATCACTTGCTTCGCCCCAAGGGTGCACTCAATAGATGGAAAAGAAACTTTCCTTGTAGGACATTTATAACTTCGTATAGAAAACATATCGTATACAGCCTGTAACGATATGAGAGGCGCGTGTAGTGGACAGATTGTGTTATTTTGCTGAGTACTTGCGTACTAAGCAGGATGTAAGAGGACACTCAGTCTATTTTTATAGCCGAGCACTATATAATTCAGCATATGACTTCGGACAGAACATCCACATGAAAGCTCTTCTTGTATACGAATCATTTTGTTGAGACTGTCGTAGAAAAGGCTCCATGGTAATTGGTGCAACCGAATAACACTCTGGAAGGCGAGACGGGTAAGTAAAGAAACCGTATTCAAGTACTGGGCAAAGAGGAAAAATATTATTCTTGAATCTTTGCCGTTTCCATGTAATTTAATTGTATATTTAGCTGATGACGGGCATCGAACAAAAATTTGGAGTCCCAATTTTCACGTATCTATTTTATTGTTATGGTGATCGATATCAATGTCCGTTTGATTAAGTTTGTTTTATGTCCAAAAGTGAAATTAGAAGCAGATTGGCCTTTTTTGGACGTTTTCCAGTTGTTAAAGACTTCTCTTTCCAGTTTGACAGTTCTTGGGGACAATTTCCAGCCTATGTAGCAAATTATTTTCAATTCATAAGGGATTTGAAGTAAAGAAAGGTTTGTAATATCGTTTGTATCAACGTCTGAAGAGTTGGTTTCCATAGAAAAGGTCTTTGTTAAGGCTGTGACGTACATCACAACTAAATTGCCTACTTTGCGCTGACCCCGGATGCGTCCATGTGCCCCTTGAAAATATTCATCCAGGCATGCAGGATTGCCATGTTCTTTTCCTAAACAATTTAAGAAATCGGACACTTAACATTACTCGTGATGTTGTATTTTTCAAAACTGAACGTTTATGAGCAGAAACTAAGTTAATCCGGAAACAAAGAAACATGCTTAAACAAGCTATTTATCGCCCACTAATGACAATTATTGCAACAGCATTCATGAACCTTTATCATGACGTGAAACAGATAGTCTGAAAATAACAAAAAAGTATTGAACTTTTTCCAAAGCAGCAACAGCAAAAACAATTATTAGGAACACAGACCACCTAATCTGCGAGGACTGTCGGCTGAGAAACGAACAAAGAGTTTACGTACACAGCATGTTGTTTGTGGGGGTGTCTTGAATTAAGTATCAACACCTAGTTCTCGCATTTTTCAGATGCTAAACGAAACACATACTGGTTTTATTGTTGGTTAAAGCCCCAAACTGATTAACGAGTAATTCGGCATTTTAAAAAGATCAACAAATGTCGTGGGGACCTCCTGCAAGGCTCCCTGTCTATCGATGTGTCCGAGTCGGCCGTCACCAAGTCATCAAATGAACTACGTTGATCGGGCGAGAGGGAGGTATTCGAAGTAATTTTTAGATCTCGATTCTGACGTGTACCAAATTGAAACCTGACTTTAAAGTTACGAAATCGCTCAAGAAAAACAAAACATCTTTCTTAACTGGATTATGATCTGTCTAAGCTCATTAAAAATCGTGAGGATTCCACTCAAGCGTGCCCGTCAGTTCGCGTATGACACCCATTTTTTAGCAGGGCCACTTTGCTAGTCGTTCAAAACACCTGTTGAAAAATACGAGAGATACTTGTGAATACTCGACATCTCCCTGGGTTTATTTCTGAATTATTTTGTCCGTGCCATAACAGTGCCTCGAGATACCACAAGGGATCATAAGATAAGCTTATTATGCTACCCCCTACATAGAAAGAGGTCGATCGTAAAGCACCAAGTCAAAGGATAGGATGTCAAAACAAGTTTAAATGGAAAGTATTTTCTTTGGATGAGTCGTCAGTTCACCACTACGTTTAAATCAATTCTGTAATTTTTCCGTTTTATGCGCACTCGTGGCTTAAAATAATTTTCAACGCGATCGTGGAAAACCAAGTTCAACTAGCTTACTATGCAAAATCAGCATCTCAGTTTGTGGTATTAACCAGTCATTACCTCTCTGAGTCAATTAAAATCCTTTTCCATCGTATCTCCCACCGGTTGAAAGAGTTCGTGATAAATACTGTTAATCAGCTCCAAAGGATAAGTAGCTGTTTTTATGGCAGAGACCCAAGTAACTAGTTGCCCACAAACGGAAATTCCCCACAGTATTGCGAGTCTATGACCTTGTTCTTCAATCTTTCCTGCTACCAGCTGAATCAACACAGAAGAAATTCATCCAAGAAAGTTAGGAAGAAATATCATTGAATTCAGGATCAAAACATTCAAAAAGGTAAGGGTATTGAAATATACAGCGTTAATTAAATCCATCAACATTACCTTCTTTTAATAAAACTCCGTCTTCCGGACCTTGAGTCAGTTGCAACCGGTAAAGAAGTTAAGAAAAGTCATTTGTAGGACATTTTGCACAGGCAGGGACACATTTATGGATAGCACACGCTGCGTGAGATCAGTATATTTGCGTGGAGTGCCACGCTTAAGCAATGAATGAAAACAGGGAAATCAGCTAATTGACTCATAATATTAAGAAAAATTTCCGGCTTTGTCTATCCTTTCCCGCAGAGTCTGAATTTAAAATCTGGCGAAATAAATGTGCCAAGTCGCGAAATAACAGAATCAATCCATTATTGAGTCTCCGGCTCAACATTTGCTAAGTTCCAGCTCTCAGTTCTCGAGTTCTTGTCTAATTTAGGCTGAAACTCAGTTCTTAGAGCATCACCATGTCATAACTCGTAGCTTTTAACACTTCTTCTTCACTGTTACCTGAAAGAAAAAGATACTGTGAGTACTTTGATAAGTTGTTTAATAAGCTCTTGACGTGGTTCGGTCACGTACATGTCTTCATCGCTACTATTCCTATTGAGGAGCTGAGCTCCGTAAGCTGCTTTTTCTTTAACTGATCAACTGCCAGAACTTCAAATTCAACTGTTCCTGTGCGTTCTTCAGCTAACCTGGTGAAATTTCATAAACCATCCACGTTACCATCTATTTAATGCAGTGCAAGCACAGTTGAAAGCGAAATCACAATGTTTCTGAAACGCGAATGACTGCCGGAAGTCAACTACCCCTTTCCCTGTTAGTAGTTCTGAGTTATTCATATATAACTAAAACATAGCCTTCCCATTGAACTGCTTGAAGAACAAAATCACTATCGGCAGTTGCGTTTGCTTTTTGACTCAAAAGAATTCTCTGCCTAACTAAGTTCTCTAAAAAATGAAAAACTGGAAGAGACATCAGACGTGTGTGACAACTGAAAGTTCCGCATGAGGAGTTGATGCATGATATCCCACAGAGTAAGAGGGGCGCGTGAATGCCATAACTGACGAATATATCTCACTTAATAATAAGTCTGGATAAAACTGCTACACTACACGTGGTTTTCAACCGAAATTTTGACTCGAAGTGTGTGCGTAAACTTAGGAAACGAAATATTTTACCCAGCTTAAAATTCTTATGTGTTTGACAGAGGATTCAGGACCGTGCCCAACAAATCATGATAATAGTCTAGTATTAGCATTGAATTACCTGATCAATCCTGCCTTTGTTACGATAAAATATATTTTTACTGAGAAAGGAAAAGAATACTTGAGCATTGGCACGTGGCCTTCTTATATAAAGGATCTTAAAATTACTATTATCGGCCAGGTAGAAAATTTCATTCGATGAGCGGAGGAAATGTTTCATGCAGACCTGTGTTTTTGTCTCGAGAAGAGAAATTCTGGGATCTTCCCGGCGCTTCACTTGTAAATTTCCCGACAGTGCAAGTGACTGTTATTTGTTTACCGTCGTTATTTGATGACCAAAATTAGCCATTCAGAAAATGAAACAGGAGTAAGGAAGTTGTCTGAGAACCACCACAGCCCTTATCTGGTGATACTTAAGAAAAAAGATTTACTTGAGGAAAACAAACAAGTCTCTTTAAGCCCATCAGCTTGTGCATCCGCTTTTTAGTATTTACAAAAGATTAGAAATATTAGGCCGTCTAAACGACCCCTTAATCACTTGGAAAATGTCATGAAGATCTTTTGTGCAGAAAAAGCATATACTCTTTGAAGACTGGTGAAGTACAATCTCTTGATGATTTTATATCAGTAAAAACATCGTATTTTCTGAAACCAAAATTTAGCTCTCAAACTTTTTTGAGAGTGGGCTACACAACTTGAAACCCAAACTGCAGGCGCGTCATTTTTGGGTGCTGCTTTATCATACCGAGCGACGAAGTATATCTTAAGAAAGAGCATGCTCTTGAAAGCTGGGAATGAGTACGAAACCGTTATGAAAAGAAAAAAAAAACAAGCAGCTTGAACACACCAAGGGATTTTGACCTCGAGAAGCGACTGAAAGAAGTCAGTCAGCAGTGTTTTCAAAGTGCAATAAAATGTGACGCAGTTTAATCAATAGACTATAGAGCTATGGCATACTGGAAGCCTGGTTTGGATCGGCGGCCGGACACTGATAGATTCTCTCTCCTTGTCGCGCCGGTACGTAAAAGGGGCGATAAGTTTTTACTCGCGGCGAAGTCATTCAAAGTCCGCGGAGAGCGGATTTAAAGCATTACGTGTGACGAAAAACGAAAAAGCTCAGATTGCATTTGATTCTGTTTACATTATTCTTGGATTATAAAAATAATCAATTAGAAAATTTCTCTCCCTCCTCAAACTGTGCAACGTAAACTTCCTATCTTTCTCCTGAGCTTTTCACGAAAATAAAATCCTAATACAGTCAAATCCAATGATGAAAACGAAAAATATGAAGCTTGATTTTCATCAAGAAAAATAGTCAAGACTCGCCAATGACACTCCCAAATGATCATGCTATGTGACTTTAGAGATGATATCGACTTTCAGCAATGATCATTATTCTTTCAGATAATATTAAGGGAAAAATGCCTTTGTCAAGGTTTACCGAATCCGATCTTGCTCCGTATCAGAAATGAGGCCCAAATTAACGTAGCCGTTTTTGGAAGTGTGGATACATCACTTGCATGAGCTGAAATTTGTTTGATATTTTTAGGATCGTAAAACAGTTTCTCGAACATCAAGTGGAATAGGAATAATTAAACTTTTACGAGTATCAATGCAAATTCAGCCATGGTTAGCATTCAGGTCCAAGCAGCCTCAAAATGTGATATAAAAACTGTCACCTGACAGGACTGCGGACCACGAATTTTAAAGATTTAGGAATATTAGATGTGCTAGATTAGCTATGAAATGACACATCCAACCATTTACCATGCATTACGGCTTTCAAAGGATTTCCAAGTTTATTTTTCTTTATGTAAGGTAATAAGATTTCGATCTCTTCCCTGGCGTGTTGCGTCGATACTGCATTAATTTTTGGAGCATGTTCAAAGTACGAAACTTGGTATTCACATATGCACCAGTCCATTTATGCCATTTTCACAAAGACATACTGAGAAGCAACAGAAAAAGGGTAGCCATTGCGCGAAGGAAAAAATAGATTATATTCAATTAGTTATAAGTGTTGTCAAAATATGTTGGTCCTTTACTTTAGACATGTTTACTCATACCTGCTGATATCATCACTTATTCATACGCTGAACACAATAAGGATTATTTTGTTTTTCAATGGTCTAGAAAGTTCCAAGACAGCTATATTCCGGTTACAAATTCCTGTAAATCTCTTGGGAAATTAAACTCAGAAGACAGCTTGCTCAAGCTAAAAATATTTCAAAACTGAAGAAGAAAGCAGATTACTATTTTCTTATCGCATTATGACTGTAGTAGGATTATTAGTCGAGGGGTAAATAGGGGGGTAAATAGAGGGGTAAATAGTTTTGAAAACTGTTGGTTTCATTAGGGAAAAAGTCATAGATAGAAAAATATTTTTCAAGAAGCAATAATAAGATGCGAGTGCCGCTCAGTAGCAAAAGTGTATTACATTCTTGTTTTGTTGGTCTTGTTTGTATTCCAGCGTTAATCTTCCGTTACAAAGAAAATAACAAAAAAAAAAAAAAAAGATATTTTCACTAATTACGTGACTTGAGGGTTCCTTTTTGAAAACATCCTAGCGGCTTCAGCAGTAAAAGTGTAATTTCTAAACAAGCTTTTACCCATGTTTGTTTTTTTCACAAGACCACGCGTTCTTATCGCAATTTATTGACAAGTTTAGTTGATGGCCTTGAACAGTTAGCGATTGAGTAAGACACGTACTTCACAAACACGCCAAACTGGAGCGGGGCACGCGCTGGACCTTAAGTCATTGACTATGGTATACACATCTGAATAGCCTGTCTTTAACTGATGGAGTTACTTCGCTTTTTCTTTACTTCATTTTCAGTCCATTGAGATTAGAACAGTGGCAATCACGTGGGCGTGTACACGTACACCGCAGATCTGATGAAATAACTTGTTTACATCACAAAAATTGGGATCACAATTGTTCTAACATCATTCTATTCTCTAAATTGAAAAGTTTCGTGCAAGACCGAGGGCAATCTGTAACAGACCACATACAGATGTTCTTAGGCAAGATCTAAAGCACAAGCGAGGAAGGTAATTGGGCTGTTAAATTCACTCTTAAGCTCGTTGGAGTTGTGGGAGCGTGCCACTGAACTTGGTCTTTCTTGAAGCTGTGCACCATATTTCACCGCTTTTTCTCTCTTTTTTTTTTCGGAGAGTTGAAAGCTTTGGCAATTCTGCCAAATAAAAAGTTATGGTGCTTTTTTCGCCTTTTATGAGGATAATCTTAGCCGAAAGCCGGCCGTAGAGTTACACGATTGTATAACTTCAACAGCACACGGCCAAGCCACGCATATTTGTTTCATTCTTACTCGGATTTTTACACAATGACATCTTGGACTCATGTTCAATTAACTCAGGCAACATTCTCCAATACGAGGGAATGAAAATTAAATAAACATTCGTGAAATAATTCGGAACTGTTCAGGTAGGCAAGGAATAAGCGAAACCTGGTCGTAATCCGACGATTGATAATGACTTAGTTAATGTGGCAGGTGTTGCAATTATCAGTTGGGATTTCATGCTTTGCAATCGATTGTGTTCAATCTGAAATAACTGGAATTATTATTAGATTGTTTGCATTCTTTTAGTAAAGTGTGCCATGTGTCTAACGCTTTTTCTATTAACTGATTTATCTCTTAATTAACTTCTGAGCAGGATCGGTTAATATGGTACTTATTGCATATTTGTATGATTCCACTTACCTTATTAAAGTTTAGATCTAGTTAAGAGTTTTTTAAGGCGTGTTACTTTGCCACCAGCGATAAGAAAGACTACTTCTGCGCTTTGTTACACAGCCAAGTATAAAGTATCACAAAACAGTTAGCTCTGAAGTCATGAGGAAAAATAGTAGAACTTCTTACAGCTGTATTTGCCGAGTTTGTGTAAATAGTCGGCTATTGAGATTGGCAAACAACACCGCTTCTAAACAAAGGACCGCACGCAAGCGGTAAACAATGTCCTTGTCTCACACACAGACCGCACTGTAAGCTATTTTTGTTTCCTGATTGGGTTTGAAGATTAATGACATGTATGCGCCACGTGACCTCGGCTATAATGAGCTCGTTGCGATGAAATATAACGCGTGTTACTTGTCCACTGTTGCAGATAGACCACCACTGTTCCTGAGTTACGCGTCATTAAAAGCCGAGGCTAAAACATACTCGAATGGATATCTTGAGGGGCCTCGTGTTCATGATCGCCTTGCATTATTCCACATTCTACATCCATGCTAGTCAGACTTCACTCAAGGTAAGAATCATGAGTCATTTATTTTTCGACTAAAACGGTTTGTTGTCTTACTTGTTTCTTCGTGCACGAGCCGAGGCCTTAGTGACACGTGGCTTAATAAGCATGCGTTAGTCGCTCAGTTTGAATTTTATTGCCCTCAGCTTGATGCTTTTTGACATATCTTGCTGTTTGGGTAGAGAGAAAGCTGATAACTATTCTAATCAATCAAGTAAGTGTCGGCCCTTCCCAGTCAAAGCGATCATTAGATGCGTAAAATACTACTTGCGAGAACCGGATGCCAATTGTTTACAAGTGCCGTTTCGTGTACGGCTTCATTTTTTATTTTGCCGATTGTAGACTTAAAAAGCAAAGAGGGTCAACGCAATCATCTTCAAAAACCAATAGGAGAGACAGATTCTCTCTCTTTCAACGTTGTCATTCTTTTCCCGAAGGTCAAGATTCCATTAGACTTGTTAAACCGACTGGCGCGTAAAAGCAAAGAAATTCCTATTAGATTAGTGTTTATTATGCATATTAGGGTCGAGCAAAACAATGCAATAAACTGTTCTTTTCTTTTTGTTTGTTATCTGTGACAACAATGCCCACAGATGTAAAACGACGAGATTTTTAAAAAATTAAGCAGGCTGATGAAACCCGGCCCTTGTTTTAGATAGTACATAACAGATCCAAGTTAGCTTAGGAAAGGTAACCTTTACATTTAACTTTTGCAGAAAAATAAGTCAGTTAACAAGCCTCATGGACGGCACGTGGCGAACAAGAGAGGGTGGTCTACATTATTTGACCCACACGGCGGGAACAGTTCATTTCCAAAGATTTCGCCGGTTGTGTATTTGAAAGAAAATGTCTCTGAGACTGAGGCAACAATCGCATCTTCACATCTGGTAGAAACTATACGAGGAGAAAAGAAAAGAAAACGAAGGAGGAAGAAGAATGCGAAAAAGATGCTCAAGAAATTGCGAAGTGGAGGTCTTGTGGGGGTAAGATTATTATTCACAAATCTTTAAGACTGTTTACTCTCGTGGGACGTTTTCGGTTAACCACATGTTTTGAGGCACAGCTGGATAGTTTGTAACGTGTTTCTCCATACACCTAAACAGACTGCATCAGTGCTAAAGATCTGATTGTAAGTGCAGGTTGTTCATTATTGCTCTCCTGTTGAGGCATTTCAAAATTAATTGCAAAAAAATGACACTTAATTGCCCCGTAATCTCCCGCAGCTAGAGTTGTTTTTCAAGACTTAATTGCCCATTTTCAGGTCGTTTTCTATTTTCTTTCCACTTAGACGTTATGGAAGATTTAGCTACATCGGTCAGAATTCTAAAACTCTTTCAGGCAATCTAATAACCCTACCAGAGGTGGCTAATGTGCTGTTTGATTAAAGGCATGGTTTCTATGCTCTTTTCATGGATCATTTCACCGACTGAATAAGAGGGGTCAAAATCCTTTTTGCTGACTCGTATTGCCCACCTGTGCTGCGCACGTCCTTAGAAATAAAAGACCTCTACCAATCCTATCCTTTTTTTGGTCTGAGAGTCAAGTTCATGATTCGAGAAAGAGCCTTAAAAGTTGGTTTTCTCTCTCCAAAACAAACACTCCATTCCAATGGAAACATACAACGATATTAGAAAATTAGCCTCGTCGTTGGTGGCACACTTTTAAAAATATTTCTTGAGATATAAATAGACTTACTCAGCTGAAGGAAGAGGGTTGGCTCTGTTTTATTGAGGCCTTAGGCATGAACGGATTCTGCTACTGTCGTGAGACTGTCGTGAAAGTATCACGATTTGAATGCTATTCAAAGCAAGATCAAGCGTAGTATATTTTCTGAATGGTTGCCTAGCCTTATAAAACAACAAAGGAAACAGAATGCAAATAATAATGAATAAATAAGAGAAAATCGTGTTACACATTGCGTACTTCATTGTTTCTTTTACAAAGAGCAGTTTTACCAGTTACCGGCCAATAGCTCAATGCGCGGCTATGTATATATATATTTGTTTTCGTTTCATTTTGAAATTCGAACATTCACAGGTCACTCCGTTTGATTGTGCTCTAATTGAAATTGCAGAGACACAGCTGATTCACAACCCACGCGAAAGAAAACACACTAAAATTAATCTGAAAATGGCCATTGTCCCAGGTCCAAGGTTCAGTTCTTACAGAAAAAAAACAATATCATCTAAAAGGTTCCTTGCAAGATTTCTCACAAGAAATGAGAAGAAAATTTCAGTTTTTTAATCCATTGAACGCTTTTCTACTGTAGCAGCACGTTTTCTATTGAAGGTGCAGTTTCACAATTCGCCAGCGATTAGCGACTGAATATTAGTCATTAATTATTTCCGGTTCTGTTAGGTGTAAATAACCCACAGACACGAGGTGAGAGATAACCTAAGAACTTCTTAATTTGTTAGCCTATAGTAAATTAGTGAGGCGTGGAAAAAGGTCAGAGCATTTTATGGGCCCAACGGAAAGAAACACCTTTCGGAATAAATCTTTACGGATGGTAATCAGACTTGGTAATTGATATTTCCAGAGTGGATAACCACAAACAAGCTCTATTGATTTTATAGATTTTAACCATTTAACAGCTCTATTGATTTTATACCATATCACTCTCACCATATTCGAACGTCGCCGGTCACTTCAAAGCAAATCAGTTTGGCTGACTCAATAGATTCGTGTGGATCGCGGGACACACTCAGATTTCTCGAGTGAAAGGCCAAGAATACTGTTAACGCTATTTAGAAAAAAGAGGCTTTATTATTACTTCGTATTAGTTATCTGTGATACGCCAATTAGCTGATTTTATAGAGCATCAAAGGGCAGAACCTTGATGAATACAGCGCGTGGGTCTTGCAACCGTAATTAGTACATGGGTGTGTTGAGCAACTCGAGCGAAACTTATCGTTTTTGACTCCTGGCAAAGTCATTAGATATTTGCCCGACATTTTGAATACTGTCTAATATTTCCTTCTCAGCATTAAATGACTGAGGAGGTGTCTAAGAAGTTTTAGTACAAGGAACCCTTGCGTTCTAATAGTTTTCTAATTGAAGTTACCACTTTGTAATTATGATTACCCTAGCATACGTTGGCACGGAGCCCAGGATACGACTGGCCCTGTAACAAGTGCGTGGGCGTCCATATAGTTACACAAAACCGACAGCTGCAATATGCTCTTTATGCTCGTTTATAACGCTGAAGAGGCGGCCACAAGCTTCTTTAAGATCCAGAACACTGTAGTCCAACATTTGGGGAAAATATTGTCGAGTATTTTAATCAAAATTTGAAATTAAAGAGAAACCAAGAAGAAGAAACATTTTGAGCATTCTGATCCAGAAATCCATTTCAATCCGTTGTTTTGATCAGCTTGGCGTACTAATCTAAGTCTCTTTGACCCTTTAAAAGAACACGGATTTAATATAATTACAAAATAGGAACTTGATATAGTTATCTTTTAGAATAGTTGTATTTTGATAACCCAGCGACTTTTAGGCAAAAAAGCTAAGTGAACATAAAACAAAATTAAAATACACGAGTCATTGGCAAAGAACCATTTCAAATCGATTTATCAAAAAAATTGAAAATATCGATAGTATCTTTATTTCTAACGATGAACCCTTAAACAACTGAAGCAATCATAATATCAACTTAATCTTATCCTCTATACTGTGGAAGACGATCATTAAATATGCTCTTTAACAAATTTATGTAAGAAAAAATCGAAACAAAGTGAGCTTGCAATGGTCTGATTTTCCATAGTGTTTTCCAGCTTCAGGAAATAGTTCTTGTTGACGACACTGCATGACCAGTCTACAGTTCACCCGAAAAGACCGTCGTCGTTGTAGTGACTCCGGCGCTCGTAAATAGCAAGCGTTTCAAAGTGATATGATGACATACTCTTTTTTTCCTTAATTCAGTCAAAATCAGACTTAGAACTACTAGAAGAACAGTGCGATATACATCACTAGTTACTAGTAATTCATGACTAATCTCAATGATGCGAATGTGTATTCTTTAAGTCACGTGGTCATGCGTGGAAGATGTTAAATGCATCAAAATGAATTACGGTTTATCAGTCGGAACAAACTATGAAAACTGGAGTGAACCACTGAATAGTGATTCTTGACGCGTTGAATCATTTGATCGGTCCTTTTCTAGACATTCTGATAAGCAAATTTGTGTGCTTTGCAGGAAACTTGTATGTTCGTTACATTTAAATTAATTGTTCGAGAAGAGGCTTAAGGACTTTGTTATTCAACATCAGTACTCTTTATCGTCACTTTTGCAGCTTAAAGAATCTGTGCCTCCCACGAAGAGAAAATGTAGAAACTGGAGCCAATGCAAGAAAGACGAGTGTTGCATAAGATACAGTGTCAATAAAGGATTCTGTAAGCGAAGACCTCAAAAGGGACAGAGATGCAAGCCTGTTCTTTTGGTAAGATAACTAGTAATAGTTAGGGTTGGTTTTCAACAGTGTTTAGAGCGCTTTCCGATAACGTGATGTAGAACCAAGCTCTCAATTGGTCAAAACAGCCCAATGCAGAAAAGCTACCAAGCCGAAATCAGTCAAGGCTTTGTATGTGTTCGGCTCCAAAGTGGCTAGTGTTCGCTTAACCAGCGTAGTAAAGCAAAGCCAATTTAACCTCAGGGGTTTTTTTTAACCTCTTCGCTCTGCTACAAATTTTCGTAGAGTAGAATTAGAGTACACATGAAGTCGGTTAACCCAAGTTTCCTTCTGTTCTTATTAATTCAGCCTGGTCTGAGAGATTGCCCTTGTGACGAAGGCCTCACCTGTACCCGCTACAGAACGACAAAACGGGGCCAGAAAAAACACAGATGTGAACGTTTAAGAATCAGCGAGGAAGAAGAAAAAGAGCAAAGGTATTCTACTGGACTGAACAAGAGAACTAGCAAATGAGATATGAAATTAACCCAAATTGATATTTCAAGTGGAGCCTGGTGAAATGCATCAAGAGGAAATGTGCGATGATTAAGGTTAAACTTTACTACTGGACCAGTTCCGTCATCATAACGAGATGGCCTGTTGCGTTTTCATCGATGAGCGCAAAAATAGCAATGAAGGAAGAACGACATAGAGTCAGCCATGTTTATGTGTACCCTCTCAGTCAAAATACCTTCAAGTTGCTGTTACTGTTTTTATCACCAGATTAATGCATTCGGCTACGACGTAGAAACTGGCTTTGAATAGATAGAAACCCTAAAAAACATTGATCATCCAATGCCGTCTAACACTGAAGAAGTGTATTAATGCGATGAACGCGACAAATTTTTGGAACAAATTTCAGTTTACAATGGATGGACGATGATGTATGCGGGGCAGCTCTTAAAGAAACAGTTTCCGAAAATTAAGATTTCCCAGTTGTCATTTACTGTTTCTTTCAGGGCAAGTTTGATGGTTCAAATTTCTACTCAATACATTCACTCCAAAACCTGTTTGTTCCTGTTCACAATTTGTGATCTTTTAATGAGTACTCTGCCGGTAACCTACAAACAGCCCCCCACCGCCACAGTTGAACATTTCTAATGATTTCGTGTTGTAGAACTTCTTTTTTTCACAAAAAATAGCGATTGCGTTGACGTTAGATGGCTATGAAACTTGTTGAAGTGATAATGGATGCCTGCTATCTAATTTGAAATGAAGGCTGAATTTATAGGAACCAGGTTTTCTCAGGATTGAACTGGATTGAACTGCGCAACGGACAATCGGTAAAGAATAGAGAACACCTTAATAGTTAAAAGTTAAAAGGCAGAAACATGGCGAAAATGATAAAACGTAAGAACATCGCAAATCTCGCACAGAGCTTTAAAATTTGTAAGCGAGATTTGCGATTAATCCTGGACATACTTTTAAGAATAGGCCGAGAAGGATTTTGAATATATAGACTCATGAAAAATGTCCAAACATTTTAGATTCGTTTTGATCGATGTGGTCTTCTTCTCTTCTCTCTTTTCGATGCATTTCCAAGTTAGCAGGTGTTAGTTATTTTAGCATTTAGCATTTAGCATTCAAGTTAGCATTTCCAAGTTAGCAGAAATATGCGGATATTTCGACGACTTGTGTCGCGAGAATGTTTTGACGACCCTTCACTCGTAAGGGGTGTTCTTCATTAAACAGGTACTTACGTACAACCTTATTCATATTTATAATTTACCAAATGGATCACAGGCATCAACGAAGTTTAAGATAAAATGTTAAGAAAGAAATAAGTTTCAAGTCCATTTGGTAAAGACGTGTTATAGAAACGTGGATATAAGTTGGGATATTGTTGATACGAGATCTTTCTTCAACAATGTTTTACTTAACTTCTGTCAGCTACACTTTTGTTAGCATGATCCGAATGTTATTGAAAAGATTATTTTCAAATCCACGTGGGAATTGCGTTTAAAGGCCACGACCGAGAGTTATGGACTCGTTTTGTTTATTTTGTTTTGTTTTTGACCATAAGCGAGTACAATTGTAATGACCTAGTGTCTTTGTTAGTTACGAGAAGCGTAGAAATGCTTCGCGCGAACATGGTTTGTTAGGGCAGTGATCTTAACGGAAAAGTGAGCCTAGAAAACAGAAATGGATGCGATACTTAAGAGCGATACTTAAGATAAGATACTTAAGAGCGATAGACCACTTTCATTAATGGCTGCCTGGATTAATATTCTTTTGTTTAAATTTAAATTAGCCTTTCTGGCCTCGTTCTCCATTACAAAATTCAAAAGAATACATCATCTCAAGCGAGACCAGAAAGGCTAATTTAAATTTAAACAAAAGAATATTTTGAAAGTGGTCAATACTTAAGAGTTTTTCAACACAGGAATTGAAACATAGAATAAAGGCACTTGGTAAACTCATGTAAACACTGAGCAAACGTTACTGTAGTTTTTATTCCAAGTACGGGCAATTGACCACTGTGTGGTTGGCAACCTACCTCATTAAAAGAAATAATTATTTATTGTAAGGTGCTAGTCAAAGGTAGTAAAACAAAATTTACCAGAATTATTGTCTCCCCTTTTCTTTTTTTTTTTGGAACGTTTATCTTAAAAGTTACAAGAACTTTTCTCTATTCATCTAATGTCACATATCGCACAACAACGGGTTTCACGTGCCTTTTCTAGGCCGGACTTTTGACAAATACCTCGGTGATAAAAAGATAAGAATATTTCCCGTATTGGATTTTGCTACTCGCCAGTGATGTGTTTAACATGCTGTTGGGAATTCAGGGGTCCTCAGGATAGGTTTTAGAAGCATTAGGTAAGATTCTTACAATATTTATCCAAGGTTTTAAGAAATGGGAAGGTTTAATACAATTAAGCTCGTATCGACAGTACAGGGGAGCATGAAGGTCACTGGGATTCGGTAAATAGACCACTTCCGAAAATCTGCTGAGATCGGGGGCCCAGGTATCCCTCACTTCCATCTTTCCAGAAGTTAGTGACAATGACTGTAACCGCCAGAAACACAGCGCCTTTAACGAAAACAACTGATTTACGGCCAGAGTAGTTACCTCTAAAAGATCAATGCACAGCAGTACTTTCACAGAATTTCAACTCTGTTATTCACAGATTTGAAAGGATCAAAGGTTTTGTAAGTTTAATAAATCTTAAAGTGCTGTACACTGAAATCCATACAGTATTTTACCCTAGGGACCCCATGCATCAAAATTTATACCAACTCCCAAAGGGCAAACAAAACTCCCCAACTCTCTGGTGAAAAAATAACTTGAACTTTCGAATCGCATTTTGCAGTCATAATTTTGTTGTTCATCACTTGATGACTTGTCTTACTGAAAGCAGTGAGTTTATTTACTTCGACCCGCTACTATAAGGTTCCCTCAACTTTGCTTTAGGGAACACTGAGGGTCTCACGGAGACAAAACTCAATACGGCTTGCTGTAGTACTAATTTCATGACTCGTTCACAATGCCAAAGGAATATATATTGACTATTGCTCTTATCAAACAGTAAAAAAGAACAGATGTCGATAATAGTTTCTCCCCCTCTTTTTTTTTCACGGGAAAATTACGAAAGTTGAGATTGTTATCACAGGCAAATCGAAAACACAGAAGATCGCCGTTTTCTGAACTTTGAGGCAGAGATAGTGACTCGTTTTGAAGTGTTTTTCCTTAAACTCGAGCTTGTGTTCCATCGTGGTGTCCAAACACCAAGATAAAACGGCCTCGTGCTTTTACTGTCGAGAGGTGTTTGGATACCCTGATGAAACACGAGCTCGAGTATTGAAAATATCTTCTCACCCTTAAACAAATGATAAACTCAGACTTCCAATTTCAATTGTTTGCGATGTATTCCTTCCCCGATTATTTCCTGATCAATGATGTCTTTTTTATTGGTAATTAGTTTTCATGAATGTTGTGATCTAATTTATTCTGTAATGTCAAAGTTGCTGGAGTTACCAGCACTTACAAGTTGTCGCTGAGTCCAGATGTAGACCGCAACAAAGTCGTTGGAGCAATTTCGGCAGCTAAAAAGTGTGGAGGATGAGATGAAAAGAGTAAAATAATGTAGTCCAGAAATCGATAGCTTGTAATACCAAATGGTCGCGTAAGTTGTTCCGGGAATGAAAACAGAATCGATTATTTTTAAATTCATTAATTATTTATGCAGTCAACAACCAATAACTAACGACCGCTTGCGTCAGGTAGATAAATCTTGATACCCAATGAAACACCAGAAGAAAAACCACCAGGTTTTTATCTACGGCCCCCCGCGCAACTTTTTCGTAACGGATTGGCCTTCAGTCCACATGTATTCAATGAATTAAGGCTGATGAATCCGCAAGGCTGATGAATCCGCAAGCTCCCCATAGCATGTTTTTTAAAATACGCATTAAATACGGTGTCGAGTGAACGGTCGAATCCGTATATTTTTTAATATGCTGACGCAACGACACCAGATTCAGTCTTTCCTGCGTGGATAATCCTTGTCAACGGAACGGGGCACCTTCTGGCAAAGAATATTGCTCAAGAAAACGGTTTAAAATATCAGAGTACTTTGTTTGACATGATTCCCACTCAACGTTTTCGATGGTCTTGGCCACTTTGTACTTCATTGTGATTTTAAGTCGAATTCATCATCTGTCCAAATAAAAGACTATTTGCCGTTCTTTTGTTTCTGTCCTAATTGCGGACATCATTTCTTGTAGTTAGTCAGTCTTCAAGACTTCCGAGCGACACGTACTGAAAATTTAAGTAAACAAACACAAATACCGCTGATATTTTTTGCAGGCTCAAGTTTTTGATAGTGCGCATGCTCTACTGAAGAAAGCGTTCAGATATCTCGAAAAAATTTCAGGGCGGTAGATGTGATCTGAAATACATTCCACATTCTATGACTGACGCATTTGTTATCCGAAAGGTCAGTCCTATGAGTTATGCCTATATTTAATTATATTGTTTACATCTTGGTTTATGTTAAATATTTGGGAAAGATAGCTGTGCGTTTCACTTCAAGCCTAATCCTCAAAAATTGGGGTTTTTACAAGATTCCAGTGGGGATGAAATCATGAAATAAAATGTTGCTAGATTTGCGCTCCGCAGTTGGGGAAAATACAAACCATTGTCTTAGAGTTCAGTACATGTGCTTCTGGGTAATCCCAGAGTGGGGTAAACGGAAAACTCATCAAGGAACGTACTGGGCGACGGGTATCTAACGCACTGTTTAAATATGAAGAGGCCAACGAAGATCAAGCTAAACATGGTTCGACCATTTTTGTCCTTGTATCAAAGTAAAGTTTAAGACGGAAGAAATGAGGAACGAAGTTCCTGTAGATGAAAGGCTAAAGAAAACGTGTGGAAAAAAAAATTTATTTTTGGAATATCTCAAATCTAAAGATTGTGAGATAAATGTTTTTGTCAATGGGCTCAAACCAAGTAAGGTTGTGACTGATAAATATTCGTTGACTTTGGGAAAATTGTCGATGTGGATCAGTTGGAACCCCTGATGAAACACGAAGCACAAGTTTTTGAAATGACTTCTCAAATGAAACATAACAAAAAATGCAGTGATAAATTTTTTCCATTGTCCTCCCCAAATGAAAGAACAATATGATTATGGAGCGATGTAATTTTTCCATTTTTCGTAACATTACGTTAAGATGCATGGATGATTAATTATTTTAGTGTAGTTGATGTGTGACCATGAGTGAAGACGGCGCGGCAAGATTTAGGGAGCCGAAAACGGTTTACGAAGAACGCGAGTTAGTCGAAAAGTCGTTTACCAAATGTAAGAACAAATGGGCGGTAACAATTTTTGGCGAATGGCAAATTTCTCGGTCGGTTATAGCTCCTGTTTTCGATCCAGGAGTACATTTTAATGACTGTAATTTATTCAAGGTCGCACAGCTTTCTACTAGTATTGAAGAAATAGATGCAGTAACCTTGAATTACTAGCTTAGCAAGTTTGTGATGAAAGTTGGGGGAGAGATATTCACCGAAGACCGTTTATGAAATGATATGTAGGTCATTTTTGGAATTGTTGTTAGCGATCTATTAATTAATGAAAATGCTCATTAAAATGCAAATGTTTGATCTGAGATCAAAATCATATTTCATCTCAAATAAAAACCCTCAAGATTTCATCTGAGTGTTCATTGAATATCAAGGTTCATGCATGTGACCCAAATATGCCTCATTTATTGGCTGTTGCCCTCATAAATTATTTATGAATTTGAGAATGGTATATACCACTCTCACTGGAAAATGATATCCTGTGGTATCCAGCCACATGCACGAAGTGGTATACCTCTGCTGTTAGTAGTTGACCTAATGAATTGATGAGTTTGAGAGGGCGAAAATATAAAGTTAGATAAGTTGATATAACATTATTATTAAAAGACTAATGTCTGACACAGGACTACCTACTGTTTTATTAAAAAGCTGCAGTTGGAAATAGTAAGACCATAGATTGCACTAAGGTACATAAAAAAAGCTTACGATTAAACATTTCACTCTAATGTGAACATGATAAATAACAATTTGTTTCTTGAAAACCCAGCAATACTGCGCGTCTATGTTTAAAAAAATTGCCATCCAGAAATTTAAATTAAGTCTTTATTTCCATTTTAAAAAATCAGTATTTATTAATATTCAGTTCGACTAAGCAAAATAAATACTGAAAAGCTTACAATATCTTAAAAATATGGATCATATATCATAGCGTTTTTTCCAAGTTCTGTGAAATGTAAAAAAGTCTAAAATCGTGACACCAGTAACCTCTTGGTAACTAAACAGTTCACTCATATGTTTCATATGTTTGTTGTTAAACAAAAATAGTTTCAACAGACGATTCATCAATCCCACATAGACGGTTATCATTAAAAATAGACCAGATATAAAGAAATGAGATGATAGGACGCGAGGCATGCACAGGGAAGTCGCCCTAAAGGTTTCTTAAGCCACGGCCGTTTGGTTACCCAAAGTATTACTTTCTTTATAATTTTGTTTCCATACTACGACAGGTACAAAGCAACAATGAACCCTTGTGGTTTTTTCTATCTTGACATTCAACAGAAGTGTTTTAAAATCCGTGGCTGAGAATCAGATAGCAAGGCCAATTATATAAAGAGGGCCACATACAGGATGCACCACTCTACTTCAATTTACTGAAACCTTTCTTTGGAGCGAAATCTAACGAATCACGCTAAAACCGAGGGAAAAATTTCTACAATAGAAAAATCTCTTAATGAAGGTAAACTCGTTTTGCAAACGAGTGGCGATTAGGTCGAAGAAGTTTCTCTTTTGTTTGTTTATTTGTTTGTTTTTTGGCGTAAACATACGAGCTCTGGGGTCCTGCAATTTCGTTTCATGCTGCCTTCAATCATTTGCGCAGCGGACATCATAAGCGGTAACAATCTAACTAATCAGCATCATCCAATCACAGCTCAGGAATCAGGAATTTTATCTTTTGAGCCATCCCAGTCAATGCACGTGTATGGCGAGGGTGTGGAACATGACGTCTCAGTAACACCAAAGCTCACATGTTATTTGTTTATAGACTAAAACTATTCATCAATTCGATAAAATACTCTTCCTATCTAGCCATCCATTAAGCATGAAATAACATTCCATTTGCAGATGATTAGCAAAATGAATTGGGACGGTTGAAAAACAAAAAAACACTTCTGTGTGCGTGGACCAGGGATGATGTCTTACAAAAAATTCCATAGCCTTGGTTCTCTTCTTTTTCGCGTATTTCCTTTGTTTTACTAAATTGCCTCAATCTTGAAGTCAATTGTATAATAAAAGTCATCAAATACAATTAAATAGAAAAATTTTAGTGTTACAAAATACATAATGGTTTACGATCTTTAATGTTACCGTTGTAATTTTTCTTGTCGAAGTATATAAATAAATCTTCAAACATAAATAACGCCAATACCACCGCCTTAATAAGTTAGAAAGCACCGTCTAGTTGAGGTCGGAATGTAGGTCAATGGTGCTGGCTATTCTTCGCCGTTAGCCACGTAATGGTCTGGTTTGGCAATCTTATGTTTATTTAGGTATCCTGTCTAAAGTCCACGAGATGGCCTTGAGTTTTCCTTATTTTCACCCGAAGAAGACTATTGTTTTCCTTTGTCGACTTTGGAAACCAAAATTATGGTTTCTTTTGGGATTCGTCAATTTCTTTCTCTTGCGGTTTAACTGGTTTGCAAATTCCCAACTTTTTTCTTCTCTTGAGTTTTTTCGTCTTATTGGGTGAGGAAGTAGGTACGTGACAAGTGAAACCAGCGTTGCAGCAAAGCTGTTGACAAAATAAAAAAAAGAAGGAAAGCGCAAGTCATAAAGCAGAAGAGTAAAACTACAAACGATGCTTCATGAATTCATTTCGCAATTGTCCCCTGGATGTACGCAGCGTAAATGACTACTTCACTTATTCTAAACAGCTCATTCTATGAATATGTAAAGCAAAATATACAAACACAAATCTTTGTCTGCTTGCCTTTTGTGTTTGTTTGTAAAATCCTTCAAGTTCCAGCTAATTGTTCTACTCCTTACCTTCCTTGAACCTGATTGGCAAAGATGACCCTCGTTTCCGCATTGCTTCACGCGAGGCTTTTTCTTGCTTTTCTTGGATGGCTGAAAGTTCAAGAGAAGACACAAAAAGTCACAATGGGGGTATTTCTCGCTACATTGCTGCGAACTTGTAATGCTTGCTTACGAATATTCTTTTAAACCAACCCAAGAAGGTATTTTGTCCTTACGCCTTGATTCTAAGGACTGATTTCAATTAAAGGCTACTGAAAGAATTTATGTGCGGTCATTTTAAGTTTTGTATCACAGCCGGAAGGGGCACAGGCAGCTTGTCGCTTGCTTGAAAGGTATAGCTCTCCATTAAGATCATTTATTACCTTACAGTGGTTACAAATAGTTTGATTGTCCACAGCCCAAATCCTTGAATGCGAAGCTGTTTGCATGAACGGCGTCTTAACATTGTCAAATATGCGATCGTGTGTTTTGCTTAGCAGCATTTATATAATATCAATATTTTTTACTCTAGTCATTCAAATAAAGTTTCTCGTGTCATACGAAGTTTTAGACAATGATGGCTTTCCTCAGTTCAGCAGCACTCAATATTTAATACCTAGTGGAGACATAGACCGTCTATCCCATTTAACTTAATTAACTAATATTGGAACTCAAGAAGCAAGAATACAATGAATTTCCAATAAGGGAAGAGTTATGATGCTGGCCTATTATTGCAAATCTGAAAGGTCTCCCAGCAGGTGTTGAATCGGACGCACTACCCCCTGGATATGTGGAAGATTCAAAGGATAATCTGTGTTGAATGCAACAGATTATACTTATACTTCTCCCTGAGAAGTTATGATATACGAACGCTGGGTTTGCATTTTTCCTTTAGTTTAGAATTTCCAACAACTCTTGTATTAAAATTAATGCCGTTAGTAACCCCATTCGCATCGCCAACCGAGACCATCAGACGCACAACGCACGTACTGGAGTAGCCGTATACTCATCATACGTTTAAATCGACATACGTGTGGTTTAATCTAGATTTCAGAGGATTCTCGGTTTAGTTTGGACACTCTCCATTACCATTTGTACGATTTGGATAAGAAGTGTGCTAAGAAGGATGTGAAACTTAGGGGGAAAAGTAAATCTACTTTACCTTACTTTTATCCCAGCATAAATTCATAATTTGGGACCACCATGTCTACTAGGAGCGTTAATCTTGTTAGTTCCATGTAGTGCACCCAAAGAGAATAAAGAATTCTCTATATTTTTCCGCTGTTATCTCATTTTCCATGCTGACAGACACCCATCGCGACTTTGACGTGGCCTTGTTCCTAGGTTAATCTGCTAACAAGCAGTGAATCTTATGAACGATCTCCTTTGGTTTACAATCGGAGAACCTCCTAACATCTGGACCTCATTTTTCCCCTCCCTCTCCCCCCAAAAAATCGTAAATTCTGGTGAAGTGCTATTTGAATTAATTTTAATAACTTATATAAGTTATCTGGTATTCGTTTACTATCTTTCCTCTTTTTGTCAATTTTAAAATTGAAAGAGATAATTATAAATTTTGCACAAATGTACACGAGAGGCAGTTATCTGGTATCCTAATGTTACAAGCTAAATAGAATGCCGCAAAGTGAATACTTTGCGTATACCAAATTAAAATTTTGTTTCAAACGAGAAGTCTGACTAAACAATGGAGCTTTCCCTATGTTGTTCAAAATATATATTGATTTTGTTCACTTGGAGCAGGGAATTGGTAATTTGACATGTAACTAGAGGCTAAAATGGCACACCTCCGTGTCAACAAAACATCTGTATCAACTTAAGGCATCAATGTTTAGTTCTTTAGATTCGGAAGTGCAGTGTGGTTGTTGTGAATGGATAATCCCTCAAGCAGGAATAATATTTAAACCCTAGGGAGCATGCTGCCTGGTGTAATCCTGCAAATCGATCAGTCACACGAAGATCGTAGAGAAAGTTTCCCTTTGATGACAACGGCTATTCCCGTGACGTTCTGAAACATTCTAATTATTAATAAAAATTTGGGAGTGATAGCCTAGCAAAAAAATGGTTATAGGCCGAATTTTCAGTCTTCTACAAAGATAATTTCATTGTAAACAAAAATTCAAAATTCCTTTTCACGCCCAAGACTCCAGGGCAATTTTTATCATGGAGGAGATATCTCTCTAAAACGAGAATGATACAAAGAAAAGCGATCTTTTTGCTTTACGCGGGGATGGGGGAGACCCGTGTGTAAAAGACTCATTGTAAAAGACTTATTGACAAGATATCTTTCTCTTAAGAAAAAATCAGTTTTTTGTTATTGACCTTTCCTTTTACGCGGAGGGAGGGGGATGAGGGGGGATTCACGTATAAAAGGGAATGTGACAATGTTCATCTCTTACGGTTGCAAATCACGCATTTAGGTCTTGCCTCAGTTGGCAAAACAATCTAGAAGGTCTTATTCTTAAAAAAAACATTTAGATCTTGTGAAGTCTTCAACATTCTCTGCGACTCTGAGATTGCTTCTAACTTAAGACGCAATTTCCACGCATTTTCCCGTATCCGCTTTCAATGGAGTCTAGATGGTTAAACGGAAATCTTAGTTTTAAATAAGAAGCTCAGTTTTTAATGATTTGAACATTGACCCTCTAAAGAAGCCTTGAGAAACAACGCCACTCCCTGAAGTAATCACGAATACAAGAAGTATGCAAATCGAGATAAGCATTCAAGAAATTCTCCCCTCCCCCCTTAAAATGAAAAAAAAAAAAAAAAAAATAGTACCTTAGCCAGGAACTTTTGATTGGAGAAATGTCGGTGAGTGAGGCAGAGAAATTTCAGAAAGCTACACATAACAGTGAATCAAAATGTTTATACATGGATCAAATCAATTTGTGTTGGAGAGACTCTGTCTTGTAGATTTGCTCTGAATAGTCTTTCAATGTTAGGAAATCTCCCGAGCTCCTCTTTTAGAAAAATGTCAAAGGAACAGCCTATATCTTCATTACTTTCTGTATTTTAGTCAAATGAGCTAAAATGTCTGGTGATGATTATTTACGTTGGCGTCCTGTCAATAGCTATTGAGCATTATATTTTGTCTGCAGCAAATCCTTAAACAACAGTCCTGTGTTTGCAATTGGTGACCCTTAGGCGATGCAACAGCCTCATTCTCGACAAGCTTAGTTATGTAATCTTGGATTCCATTTAGCCAGCCGGCTGAGTACCCAATTAACAAACATCTAGTGAAATTCGTTAAATAGGACCAAATTAAAACCGCAAAAGGTTAAGCATAAAGAATTTGGAACTCTGTCAAGAAGTCTGAAGATCGATTTTCCTGTTATGTCTCTTTAACATTCCTTTTAAGGTAAGGACGTTGAAAGCTCAGCCTTAATACATATACCATCGTTATCGTGGATATTTATCTGTTGGATGGAACTGGGACAAATTACCCTTTTCATCTGACAACAAGCACTGTCTTCTAAGAAGTCAATTTAAAGCCGTGTAAGATGAACAATTTCCAGATTAATGCGACTCCCCATTTTAAATAGTTCTTCATTTAATTATAGCTGTTAGACTGTTTAAGAAGGAGATGAATTTGCCACTAATTTATTAATGAGGCAGTTAAATGACAAGAGGTCTATCACGTCTTTATCGCTTACCCTGCTCTCAACTGCTTCTAGAAGGAGAACAACAACCAAAATTACACAAAGAATTTGCAGCCAGGATATTCTTGATTTAGCCATGTTTATCTGTTAAGTAAACAAAATACAAAACGTTAGGACCTGAGTCATTGAAAATGGACTGGACAAGGGGGTTAAGCAAAGCCAAGAGAAAGGCATTATCTTCCACCTGTCTCGACTACAAAAGTTTCCACCCAACAAATATCAACTCCAAGGATTCGGACTTAAACTCACGAGTCATCTATGCGAAACACTTGCTCAGAGTATTACTGACTGTAAAGTCTCTTAATATGATAGAAAAGCAAGTCTAGACCCCTGAATGACATGATGGTCGTGAATCGATTCGCTTTCGATTTATCCGAGCTTGGCAAGTTAACACCATTTTTGCAATGACCAACTTGCTCTTGCAACCCCTTTTATGTTGCACCATAGTAAGCCAATAGAACTGGATATGTTTACTAAATGATGTTCGATACAATTCTTGCAAATAAATTTAACAAGTTGGTTACCTCCACACCTCTGATGAAGAGTGGTAAAATCCCTCTTTTTGAAGTTATTAGAGGACTTTGTCATAGAATATTTCTCGGTATATCAAGGTTATCACTCAACCACGACCGACGGCAGGACACTGAAATGAGTTGGGCAGGGATATTCCTTTTACTAATAACTGCAGGGTGTCAATTGTTAAAATCTATCCTCCTAAACCTCTTACTACTCACTAATTTCAAGTTTACTGTAATCTAAGACTCCGGAAATGCTTTTTAAAAAGTGTCGTTCATGTTCTATCTAGACCGATTATTTCAATGATATATTATTACCCTAATAAAATTTAGTGGATATGTTAGTCCTAAGTTTAGCCGCCTGTTTCACTCCCATAGGCGGTGGCCATTTCATTCTTCTTAATGTCCAGAAAGTTTTTGGAATATACCGTCGAAAAGTTAAAGCCAGGTTACCGTCACACTTATGAGATCTAGAGAGTTGCCAGCATTTCTACTGATAAAGCTCTAACAATGTTTGGTTGAATTTTTAATCTCATTGCAATATTTGAAAACGGAAGTATAAAGACTTTAAGACGTCTCAAAAGCGTCTCTAAACTTATTCTAGTCACTGCGTAGTTGCTGGGAATAACATTAGAAACTAGCCTATGACCAATGAATAAGCAAGCAGTTTGAGAAAACTAAGCCACTAGGATGTGGTTGTTAACCTAACAAGATCATGCGCAAGACATAATCCGACAAAATCTTTCGAGGGGAAATCTACGGAGCGATTTGCGTGAGGGTCTGAGCTAACTCGTTAATTTGCACTTCCCATGATATAATTCACAGTTTTCCAGAAAAAAAAGCAGATCTTTAAAGTAAGCAAGCAGATATTTCATGCGTAAACCAGGATGATTAAAGAACAACTATACCAGTTCACTCTTCAGACTGAAAACTTATCTTGAAAAAAATTTACTTTATTAGATGCTTATATTGTCTGTGGCCTCTGATGACACCGGAAATTGGTCGAATTCTATGGGGAAATAAAAGAGCTGAAGATGGAAATCTGCGGCATGTTCAACTGCATTAAATATCCTCTCGTGTAATTCTGGGGCCATTTAAAAAGCAGTTTAAATCAAAATATTATAAAAGCTAAAGGGCAGATAAAAACTCCATTCCACTTGTCAGGTATTGCATGAGACTCTGTAATATTTCAGTCTAAGTTTTTCAATTGGGTTATCTATATTTAGAATAATCGTACAATCTAAAAGGTATTGACAAGGCTGTGTCCCATCCAAGTATAAGTAAAAACAGTTCAAATATCATATCCCTAAATGCTTATACAAACGTCTCCGTATGGGCTTATTCGCGACCTCAAAGAGAGTCGAAGTTCAAACAGACGGCTAAAACGTCACGCTAGCCCATAGCGAGAAGCAGCAAGGAATAAGGATTTGTAACATGTGTGAATAAGTGGTGATAGAAAGAGAACGTGATTTGTTTGTTATAGCTCTAAAATAGTCCATTTTCAAGGTGGACTTTTCAATTTGATTAGATGTAGGAAATCAAGAGTCAAACGGCTGGAAAGTAATAGTAGGCTTTAATGAGATGAATACCATTCATATTGTACCAGACATGGAGTGTAGAAATTGATCTTGAGTCTTCTGTATCATTAAGATTTTTCACGTGCAGAGCCTCATTAGCTCGTCAAGCTCCCCGAAAAGGTGTTTCATTTCGGCGAGGAGGGGGATGGGTGGGGGGGAGGGGGATGGGTGGGGGGAGGGGGATGGGTGGGGGAGGGGGATGGGTGGGAGGGAGGGTTAGGTTAAAAAAAAAATTTCAAAACTGCTTATTAAGATGTTGTCGTGATGTTAAGGCATCAAATGTAAGTTATGATTAAACAAAAACAAAAACAAAAACAGATCAGCGCATACAGCACAGAGAAGAATTACCACCCAAAAAAACCGCCAAATTCTAAAATGATACTTATTTGTTGTCAGTGAAACTTCCCCCGCTTTGACGAAACAGCCTCACCTGCGTAATCTAGAAAAGACCTACATGATTTGGTACAATAGTAAATATCTTGATATGGCCAGTCAGACGTTTCCGCAAAGAAATCAAGGAAGTCTTGTATTTGGGCGACCAAATACAGAACGCTTCGGTATCGCTAAAAAGGTTGGAATTTTGTTGTAAAAAAAATTCAAAGAAACCCAAGGATACCCATCATGCGTTTGAAGAGATCTGCTAATTTGCCCATTGACAGAAAACACATCACTCTCCTAATCATAGCTATCACATTTCATCGAATAATTTTGTACAGTTGCAAATGGACAGTGTAATCGGAAATTTGGTTGAAACTGGACACCTGTAGTCGGGAATTTACATTAGGCAGTGAATTCGCCAATCACAGAATTGATTACAGTAACCAAAGCAATGGCATATTATCCCAAGCTGAGGATTTCCAGTAATAAAGCAAAGTGGAGATTGGAATTACAGGTACTTCTTTCAATAAAAACACTTTATTTTCTCGGAAACTGTAATCGTTAGGATTCATTGGGAACAAGGCATCGCGTTGAGTCCGAATAACACAATAATAACCGTCTGAGTACTAAAAGATTGGAACCAACAACACACTCAACTCAGGTAGAACACCTGAATAGGTGAGCACTCTTGCCATTGCGCATGCCCCGCTTCTCGTCCTTTTTTTTTTTTTTTTTTTTTTTTTTTTTTGCATCTGAACTTGTAAAAAACTGCATTGAAAGCTCCGTATATTATAAACATATCATGTTTACTCAATCAAAAAAATTCGAATCACCACTTCCTGCCCTTCTCGCCACATAGCTTAAAAGCGCAAACAATAATGAAGACAAAAGGTTTTGCCAGCCTAACCTAACAAAGGTTGGCTTTTGCAAGAAATTGATGCTATCGTTTGTTGTCTAGGAAGAGAAAATAATCTGGTGAGAATATTCAAGAACCTTTGGTCGCCAATTCTAAGAGGTTTTGTTCCAAAAATAACATTCATTAAATATGATTGATACATTCAACGACGTAATTAGAGTAATATAAGAAACATCAACGACTTGCTATTAACATATCATTAACACTTAAGCTAAAACTTTCTAAGCTCTGATAAGAAGGGGTGATGGTAGCGACTGTCTGTGGCACAAGACTGTTGAGTCCGGTTTGGGTACAAATAAGCAAGTAACTGTCTCACTGAATGAATAAGAGGAACACTTTCCAATAGAAATGTTTGAGGTTTCTTTATCCCACATCATTAAATTGTTCCTCCATTTCAGGAGATAAGAATTTTCATGATTTGAGCAATGCTGGTGATCGTGAACATAACGAAATATTCGTTAGATGGTCTAGCACTAACAGCTCTAAGCTGTATTACGGCCACGCCAGTAAAATAAGAATAAAAATAAATGAAGATAGAGGTCATTCGAAATAAGCCGATTTATTGCAAAGGAAAGCCGACTGCCTTGTATTTGATTACCACTCACGAGTACAAATATAGAGGATGTTGATAAACTCGTGTCATATTTGAAACAGGCTTTAAAACACGTGCAAGTATCGCTAAATATAACAAGAGTTTTATACTGGCTAAGAGCTGAAACCAGTTCATTAATAGGACATTTTCCGATTAAGAAAAAAGTGATTTGATATCTTCCGCTAAGATCATCAAAATGTTTTAAAAAATAAAAACATCTAAGATTTTCTGCATTTAGGTAAGTTTAAAGTTTCCTAATCTAACTTGCTACTGCATGGTATCACTAATATGCCTTTCAACTAACAGGTTGAGTAATTTTGAAAATCTGGCTTTAGCACACGGAAATGTAGTCGTGACTGAATAACGAGTGGCTTGAAGATCTATCGAAAGTTCAACTGTATGTGTTAGGTAACAAAGTAGGTAAGAATACAGGTGTGATATGTAATCTCGCGTCTAGAGTCGTCAATGAGATTACCATGACGACATCATATGACTACTCAGTGCACGGGAATGAGGCCAAAAAATGTTTGAGTGATGAGTGCGTGGATATGTGAAATAGCTTCGCTACAAATTAAGAACATGACTCGGTGGTGTATTCCGACAAAAATCAAAGGTAGGAATAGTTCTTTGAACGCTCCTGAAACATAATAAAAAGAAAGGATATGAACTGAACATTCCGGAATCAGAGACTGCTCTCCTTAGAATATGTTTTCCGCCGGTACGAATGCGCATTTAGGAAAATGCGCCCAATATGAAAAAACAGGATAAATTACTGTCTCTTGATTAAAGCAAAGGGCGGTGTCGCTCTTTATGATTAAAAGGGAAATATTAAATCGGTACCAGAAAACATTGAGATACAGAGAAAACTCGATTCGTTTAGTAAATTTACTACATTAAATACTGCATTAAATACTGCATTAAATACTACATTAAATACTGCATTAAATACTACATTAAATACTACATTAAAGCCACTACTAATGCCAGTCCTGCTGGATATTTCAGGCTTTCAAGTAGTCTTGCCAACGGGCAAGATCGTGTTGAACACGAGCTTTGTATCTCTTAATGGCTATTGTAATAGATCAAATGATTTTTTTCTGCCCTCCAAACAGCCCCCACCCCTCCCCTGCAAAACGAGAAATACCCATGGACCGTTAAGAACAACGGCGTAAAACTCAGAATAGGGGAGAAGAGCTTGAGGGGATAGGAGCAGGGGGGGGGGGGGTTATACCATACGCGCTCTGCAAAGTAAATACTGTATGACGCTGCTCAAGAATGTAAGATTTTTTGGAGTTTCGTGAAGATTCGCGAAGCTTCCAATGAAAGGAAATGCAAAGCATAAAATATTGGTCATTAATTGCTTGAAAAATCGTTAATGCTGTGCTCCAGATGTGATCTAATCTGCTGTCGATTGAGTTACAAGTTGCCAAATGGGAGTTACAAGTTACCGTAGTGAATCTATCGTCGTTACTGTAGCGGTGATATCCTGATTTATATGTATGCAGCGTGCCTGAAACCGAGACAGGCGAATCTTCCTCTTAATCGGGTCATCAAATTCCAAAAAAGAAGCACAATCTCTTCAAGGAAGTTAAAAGTTGATCGTCATGATCATGATCATTTCCTCAAGACTATGAAAACGCCTTTGACCTCTAGAAACGATTCTTACAATGCCGCTACAGCCTAATGAGGGAAACATACCAGACTTTTCAATTTTCCTGTTCTCTGATCTTTACGATCTTTATGATCACCACAGTGCATGGCTTTCAATCAAAGTTCCTAAGTTTCATCCACAGACTTCTTACCGAACGAAATAGCTTGAAACTGATAAAATATATCTTTGTGATCCTACAAATGGTTGACGATGATCTCCAATTTCCTTGTGATAATGATAATCGCGAATAGTTATTTATTACATAATCCAGATATTATCATGTTAACAATTCTGTGGTTGGATATTTTTTTAATCGCTTTATAAATGCGAAAAAAAATTATTTAAGATCAGAAAATCCCTTGAAATGGGATTCAAAACGATGGCTTAAGCCACAGTTGGCCAGCAAACAAGTTCCCCGCATTCAAGCGTGGGAAAAGAAAACCCTTTGGTCGACCTCGTGATATTTTGAAAGTCAACAAGGGGCGCTTAGCGCTTGACGTGAAAGTCCTCAAGAAAGCAGAGCAGCAACTCACTCAACCACACCGGTGAGTAGCCCTTCGCTTTCAAAGTAAACAAAAAGGGATGTGTGCGTGTTGGCCAAAGGTACACCTAGCTACCGCCCTTTTGGAAAAGTAGAAAAACATCTTAGCAGCTTTTGCAATTGTTTTGCGTAAGTCTGTCAACCCAAACTACAGCGGTTCATACTGAAACGAATTGGTTTTTTTTTTTTCCATTTTCTTGTTGAAATGTAAATTTTTAAAAATTGTCGAAAATCAACCACCGATCACCGCAACATAATTTTATTTGGCACGCATGCTAGAAAAATTTTTAACGAAGACGAGATTTGCAGTGTATTACTTTATAACATAGCATCGAAGTGTCGAGGGCATACGGATAAGTTTGTGGCAGCTAAAAAAAAAGGTTAGACTTTACCTTCAACGTTTACGATGCGATGAGAGCCTTCCAATGAACTGTTTGTACGCTTGCACGCAGGGTCAAACTAGTGTCGTTTCATGAACAACCCCTTATATATTACATTTGCTTCAGCCCATCGTGACAACCGCTGTCTGTATGATTTACCCCATGTGGAGTTGTGGTATTATAGCTAAGGAGTGTAATTAACGGAATAGATTAGTGAGGCAGAAGAGATTCTAGAAGTTCACCTGGGGATCTCGGAACCACACTATTAAGTCCCTCGTTACAGGATGTTTGTAGTCAGAGAGTGATTTCCGAAGATGTTGAGTACTTTTCTCTCCCCAACTATTATGAATTCTAACTCGGTGGATTTTGAACTCACGTTTTATTCAGAAATTCTGGAGTACCTAAACTTTAGTCCTTCTGTTACTAAGATTAGAAGCGAGATATTTATGTCAGATGTAGCTGGCTATTGTCTGAACTTTGAGCTCCATAGAACAAGTATATGTGTATAAAATACATGTATAAATATTTTCTTCTCAGAAGTCATTCTAAGATGATATGAAGAGGTTACTGCCAGCGTCATCCATGTCATTACGTAAGGTAATTGTGTAGTTTAAACGAACTATAAACGCCGACCTCACGAAAACACGTGTTTGAAGCCTGAAGTATTTTTGTAAAAGCCCTTTCCGAGTAGGCGATATCAGAAACATCAAAACTTCTACCCGTTAGAAATTTTCAGGAAATGCCATTAGTGATTTTTATTTCACCAAGAAGTGGACCTCACATAACTTTTTACTTAATACTATCGACACTCGCTGGTCAGGAAAAAATTTTAATGTGACAGCTACTTGGACAAGAATTCTTTTAAAAAAATATTTCTTTGAGTATAATGTTAAGACACGTGCTGTAAAATTCTTTGGTATAAGATTGCTTCCTTCCGGAGAGAGGGTAAAGGGCGTCTGTCACTAGTGCCAATGAAAAGGCGCTAACAGAAGACTTGTGACAAATTTTATACGAAGATTTTACGAGCACGTTTATATTGTGCGCAAATTGCCGGAACTTTCTGTCTGTTTTTAAGCCGTTTGAGCGATAACTTGTTCTCAAAAGCTGACATTTTTCTTTTATCGTTGTGCCGGTGCCGTTTAAGATTCAGAAAATATTGAAATTGAGAGCGAGCAAAATCAGAGGTGACTTTTACCGTTTTGTTTCAATTTGCGCTTTTTATGCAAGTCCATCTGATGAAATTAACTGGAGCAAGAGCAGTTGCAACGCTGATATCAGTTACAACAACAACAACAATGGCGACAACAATTACAACAACAGCCGCGACATACTGCCTCAGCGAAAAAAGACTGTTTGTTCTGATTAATCGCCCAGTTATGTTCTCAAATTCTGAAAAATCCTTAGATGTTGGATTCCTCAACTGTCAACCCTCTCCAGGCGTCGAATATCCAAAGATATCAAATTTAGCTATCTTCAAATAGCCGTGTCTTGCGTGATTGATCAGTCCTACGTAAACGATGATGCCCCTTAATCAGTTTCCAAACACTTTTTAGGATGGTTTGCAGTGTTTTGGTTCGAAAATGTAAGAGTGGGCGGAAATCCGTTTCCCAACTGAGCTAAACAACTGAGCTAAACAGCTCTGCGTGATTCAAGGTACTGAAAGAAGCCGACAAAAACAATTAAGAATAATTTTAAAAGATTACTGACTCGCAATTTCCTTCTCTCACTAACGCGAGAGATTGTGGTCACTAAAATAATACAAAGAAGTCTTAAGTCAGCGTTTACGTCATAAAACTGCTTGTCGAAGACGTCAAATATCAATTTGTAAAATCAATTGTCTTTTATGTCTATTAAATCATTTCTCAGCCTGACTTTCGATGAATGGCTTACGGCACGCTATTATCCGCTGTTTCCACGGTTAACTTTTTTTTCTCTGAAGTTGAAATTGACCAACTTGTCGTTAAGTAACCTGAATATTTGAAAGCACTCTATCAAATTCAGTACACGTGAAACACACTCGTTATCGAACTCACACTCTAGTGGTTTTGAATTAATTTCAGCGTTGGAGAATGCAGCGATGTTCAGTTCTGCGATTCTCAGAGAGGCGTTGCACCCCTTAGGATCACGGAGGCCACTGTTTGCAAAGTTTTGAAAGTGCGTTTTATACTAGAGTAAATTCACATCGAGGGAGAAACACATAGAGTAAACAATATTATTTGTGGGTGTACCCACTGACATTTTGTACATTTTTTATGCTAGACTTGTTGCATACAGGGAATTGACCATGGATCTTCCTTCATGGATTCCTGCGCGAGGCAGGGGCAAGTACCTGAAACGATAAAAAATTAGCCGGGTGACTAGAAATGTTATTACCTCCAAATCCAACTCAACAACCTCGATTTCACCCTCTTCGCAGTAGATGTCAACTCTGAGACGCCCGAAAAGCGATTTTCCTTCCTTCCTCCGTCTACCATTTCGGAAAACGCCGTACGGCTGTACGCGTGGCGTTGTTGGGGCGCTATCTGGGTTTACCTGTCACTGGGCCTACATTACACGAACACGTGTTTCGCGTTCAAAGAGCAAGTTTGATCAAACACGATTCAACATGTTGCGTAGCACGGTCAAGGTCATAAGATGACTGCTCTGAACACGTACTGTGGGGATTGACGATGATACCTATCTCATTACAATCACGTAATTCTTATAGGGCCAAGACGCACAAATCTCCACCGCTATTTGATGACATTTGGATACAAGGCTACCGGCAGAATATACTGCCGATGGGTGACCCGCTCTGTTATTGAGAGCTGTTATGAATATCGCACCTGAAAATGAGACCAAAAGATACGCCTTTCAGTACTAAAAAAGGGACACTAGATAAAATATAAGGACGCGTTTTAGTTAAAAAATTTCTCCTGTGTGTTTCTTAAACCTGTTGGTGGAGTAAGGAATTACTCTGTTTTAGTTCATGACCTCGCCTCCAACATTTGGCCTGACCGTCGTATCATGTAAACACACACTGTACCTAATAATTTTTAGAACATGTTTGACTCTTGGGGCTTGTTAGTCTTTTTCTGCGATAATACATTGATAAAGAGGTATCCCATTTGGAAGCGTTGCAAACGACTTCGTCGTTAGTTTAACAAGCACAATAGACCGGTACCTAACAGGTTTTCCTTAACTGGACAAATCGAAATTTAAACCATGTACTTATCTGACAAATCATTCACAACATGAACTGAAACAGGGATCCCTCGCAATTCCTCGTCAGGAGTCTCAAAATGAGAGCCTCCCCTCTTGTTCTTGTACACCGAAAATCAACGCCTTGCGTTTCTGTATTATGGTCATGTCAGGAGAGAGTGGATCATTTCTTACAGTAAAATTCTTAGAATAGGCCACATATTCAGCTTCGAGAGTCGTGTCGATCTATGCAGTTACCTGTTCCAGCATGTAATCCCGTGCGTTCCATAATCTTTTTTTAAACCAGTAATCGATCTGAAACCAGCCGAAGGTTTAGTTCTCCCATTCTTGCTTTTGGTTTTCCCATAGCCTTTATAAAAACCGATTGACCAGTATTTGCTAGCGACATAAGACGAAACCCTCCCTTAAATTTTTTCTACCAGGCCTCTGACAATTTCTAGTCGGACAAAACTGACTGACCGCGGAAAAATAAGACAGCGTATGAGTAATGGGCTGCAAAACCGTACTTATCCAAACGACGTTCTAGTACCCCTTCCCCCCAATAAATTAGTTTTAAAATGATTTTTGTAGGAGGGGGGATAGAATATGCAAGTTAGAAACTCTTCGGACGGATATTGTAAATATGATGTTAGTTTGTCAATCATCAGAATATCAGTTTCTTATTACCCCACGAGAGTGAATCACTAAGAAGCAAAAGGTAACGTACATCATAAACATGTCACACCAGTCACACCAACACCACCGGCATAAGACAACATCTACAGTGAAAGCCGAAAAATATTGACAAATACAACATGCCCACTATAAGCTGACGAGTTAAGTTATACATTCAAGAAAACGATAAATCACCTCCCAGGTTCCCTAAATGCTCTGCTTACATGATAATTTTTATTCATTATTTCAAAAATACAGCTTTTTAACTCAATCCCAAAATTCATTTCAGACGTCAACTCACGATTTAGTAGGATAATTCGTTTGGTGTAAAAATCGTGCGAGAAGAACAGTCGCCCTGCTCCACACAACCGTTCGTGGACTAGAAACTGGTCATTTCAGTGTAAGGAAGGAAGCTGGTTTGCCTTTTAAGTACCTTTAACCTGTTCAATGTTAATCCCATAAATTGTCACTGAATTAACCTTACATCTCTAGTTGGAAATCTTCCATCTCCATTTGGTTTCCTCCTACGTAAAGATAAAATCCATGTCCCCATTAAATCTAAAAATACTTTACAACCCCTCTCAGAGGTCTCGCGACAGGACATGCAAGAGCAGGGGTATCTCTCGAGAGACATGATATGAACGCAATGAAGATAACGTGCACTGACTGTAATACAACAGCTACCATCACACGCGATCCCCCTTAGGAACGGAAAGCAAAAAGATTTTTTTAACTCCTCTTCCAGAATTTCAAGAAAAACCTGGAACAAACTACGCTGTGATCGAGCTAGAACGTGGTGATGACAAATCTGTGTGTGCTCTTTCAAACTTGGTAAATTACCCGGCTGTTCTCTGAAAAATAACAAAATCAGGATCTCTGTTCGGGTTGTCTGGCGGTGCTTCAAAATCCCTTGTCACCACAGCTGTTAAATTTTACGTTTAATGCTTAATAAAGTCCCAGAGTAGGGGCGTTTAGGTTAGGTAAACCATCCGACAGTGTATTTACTTCATAAATACATTGTATCTGATTTATTATTACGGGTTTATCACGAATCAACTTAACAGTCTGCTCCCAGTTGGCTTGTTAGCTCAATTGGTAGAGCGCTGCACTAGTATCGCAGAGGTCAGTACAGGCCTGATTTTTTTCAGGTCTGATTTTCGCTATTGCATAAATAGCGCTCCCTACTGCGAGGATCGTGCATCATACGTATCTAACACCGCAGTTCAAAATATATGAACTTCATATATACATTGTATCTGATTTGTTATCACGGGTTTATTACGAATCAACTTAACGACCTGCTCCCAGTTGGCTTGTTGGCTCAACTGGTAGAGCGCTGCACTAGTATCGGAGAGGTCAGTGGTTCGAATCCCGTACAGGCCTGATTATTTTCAGGTCTGATTTTCGCTATTGCATAAATAGCGCTCTCTACTGCGAGGATCGTGCATCATATGTATCTAATACCACAGTTCAAAATATATGACCTTCATATATACATTGTAAGTGTATTTATCATTTAAACTTATTTCAAACTTTTTCTTGCCCTTCGTGTATAGAGCGCGCCATAGCCCATTCAACAAGGTCGCCGCGTGCATTTTGTTAAAAACATTTTGACGAAAAAAGGAGTCATGTTATTGAAGTTAATCATGTTCTTAAAATGCCAGGGGAGGTAACTCGACTAGAAAGAGTGTAATCCTGCGAGCGATAGAGACAAGCGCATCATGAAAGCGAGGCTCGGATGTACAAATTACTAGAGAATTCTGTTCATGGAAAATATAAGGTACATACTAATTGGATTGTTTAATGAAGGAGAAAAACAAAATTATTGCATCATCTGGCTAAAGCTCCAATTGCTGCATTACACCTTGAGGCATGCTCTAGGAACCAATCTTTCCCCGCAAACACTATATAATACTAATCTAAGTCATGGAAGGGCTAAAGAAAAACCTTACTCTTGCGGCGGTTTGAGATTCCCAGGAGGAACTTACTCGTTGGAAAATAATCTTCAAATGTGGCAAGTATTCGACTACAGACGCCACCAATTTGGCTGTAGATGCAAAACCACAACACGCGGTTCATAAACAGCTGTTATTCTTGTAGTTGCAAGAAATCAGTATTTGAATCAAATTTGAGGTAAATCGATTATGTTAGTTTTGCCAACATACAGGGGAAGACATTGTGTTCTTAAAACAGTAACTTTTTTTATTCTTGCTTTCAGACTGAGGCTCGAGACTCATTGGCTGATGACATTGGCCACTCCAACTTTATAAGTAGTGGTTGACCTGTTCGATTACAAGCTTATTAGCGAAGGGATAAGAAGCTCAAATTGGCCTGTTTGGTCATGCAACCGCCAATAAACCTAGACTCAAAGAGTGGTCACAAGCAGTCGGATTAGAGGACTTCGCTACAAACAAGCGAAAACATAGTTTTTTCGGAGACAGAGAAACATCTATATAAAAACTTGAGCCGTCGCGTTCATATGATGATAGTAAGTAAGTAAGGACTTTATTTATAGAGGGGGACACGTAACAGCTGAAAAGCTGACAAACCTGTGGCCCTCTAACTAGATTATACAGCATTACAAAAAACTGATAAATAAATAAATATATAAATAATTACAAAATTCTATGATAGAAATAGCAGGATACTTAAAAATATTCAGAAAGATAAAATTAATTTATAAAAAATTAAAATTAGATAATGTGCTATTGCTTAATATTGTTTCAAAGTTGTCCAGGTTTTTATATGAGCTTATAAAATGCTTTTTCACAGCTGTTTTGAATAGTTTTATACTAGGCTTATTTTTGATATCATGGGGAAGGCTGTTCCATAACTTAACTGCGTCAACACTGAATGCCTTGCCACCATCGTTATTTCTTAGGTATTTGGGACACACTAAATTTAAATTGCCATGTCTAGTAGACCTATTGTGTACAGAACTGTTCGTCTTGAGCAAGTCTCTGATGTAAATCGGAACATCGCCTTTAAGGCTCTTAAAAATCATTGTACACTTATTTAGTTTGATTTCATCAAAAAAAGGCAACCAGCCTAGTTTACTAAAGTTTACAACACTTCTAGAATAAGAGTCCACTCCAAGAATTACTCGGGCAGCCCTTTTCTGTAACCTTAGGAGACAGTGGAGTTCTTTAACGTCGCAGATATTCCAAACCATGCTCCCGTACATAAGGACGGGTTTAATCAAGGCGTTATAGTATAAGAGTCTTTCTTTTATTGGAAGGTATCTCTTTATCTTTTTCAATAAACCAATACGCTGAGAAAGCTTGGCCTTTAGGCTAGAAATGTGGTCACTAAATGTAAGATCTTGATCGAGTGTTACACCAAGCAATTTATAAGAGGTTACTTGTTCTATTTCGGCCCCATCAAGGGTCACTGACAGGTGATTGCCATCAACTAATGATGAATGTAGCCTCTTTCCGGTGATAAGTAATGCTTTGGTTTTAACGGCGTCTAGGACCATCCCATTTTCGCTTGACCATTTACTTAATTTATCCATGTATTCTTGAAGACGTCGTTCCAATTCCAAAGGTGCATTATCGATATTAGCGCTGGCTTTAAATGTGGTGTCATCCGCGTAGGCATGAATTGAGTCCGATCCAACAGCTTCGGGAAGATCATTGACGAACATTAAAAATAGTAGAGGTCCTAATATGCTACCTTGAGGAACTCCATTGGTTAGCATAAGTTGTGACGAAGTCGAGTTATTTACAGTAACACACTGTTTGCGATTGAGTAGATAGCTCTGCAATAGCTTTACAACATTATCTGGAAATCCATATGATCTTAACTTTACCAGGAGAATGTCATGATTGATCAAGTCGAATGCCTTGCTATAGTCCACAAAAACTAAGCCGCTGACATTGTTCTCATCAAGGTCAAGAAGGACTTGGTCCAGAAGAAACAACAAAGCAGTATCCGTGGAGTGGTTTTTACGGAACCCTGATTGGAAGCGGTATAAAAGTGAATTTTCTGTTAAGTAGGTGTTCACAGCATTGAAGATGTGTCTTTCAAAGACTTTAGAAAGAATAGGCAAAATACTAATAGGACGATAGTTTTGAATATCTTGCTTGTTTCCTTGATTCTTGAATAGAGGTTTAACCTTTGCTATTTTCCATTGTGAGGGAAATGTACAAGTTTCAATACAGTGATTTATAATTTTAGCTATGGAGCATGATATTTCAGGAGTTGCAATCCTTAGAACTCTGGGACTAAGCCCATCGATTCCCGTGGCTTTGTGTGTAGGTATACTTAGAAGATAATCGTTAACCTCACTAGGAGTTATTTGCGGAATAAGATTCTCAATTTGACTGTTAGATTTGTCTGGTGGACCAGGAAGAGCATCATAATGAAGTACAGGTGCCGCCTTTATGAGACGTTTATATACATCAACGAAGAAGCGGTTAAAGCGTTCAGCGATTGAATGGTCATCCTTTATCAAGTTGTTGTTTTCGTCAGCAATAGGGACGGAGTCGTCGTTATTCTTTGTATCTTTAGATAGGTCTTTAATTAAAGACCAAAGTTTCTTTGGACATTTTTGATTTTTACTGAACTGAGTTTTAAAGTACTGTTCCTTCGCATTTCTCAGTTTCCTCGTCACTTTGTTTTTAACCAGTTTAAAAGCAGACCAATCTTGCTCATTTTGTGTTCTCCTGGCCCTCTTTAGAAGATTATCGCGTTTATTTATTTCGTTGTATAGATCATTAGTGAACCATTTCGGCTGATTGATTTTCTTCACACTCTTGGACTTTAAAGGTGCGTGATTATCAAGAATGTCAGTAAAGATTTTGTACCAAGATTCAACAATGTCATCGGCATCTCGAAAAACAAAGGAGATATCCCAAGGGGCTTCTCTTAGGTCTCGCAGAAAGCACTCTTTGTTGATTTTGTCGATATTTCTGTATTTGATCATAGTTAATTGAGGATTTTGGAATGTTCTTTACGTTGTGCATCCATGGTTTTGTAGCACCTCAAGATGGTGACCGGAAGGTGATCGGAAAGTCCAGATTTGCCTATGGATACTTCTCTAATTCTAGCAGGATGACTCGAATAAATATGGTCTAAGCACGCATCAGAGGCAGGTCTTGTTACTCCATTTACCATCTGCGTTAATCCAAGACTGTTCAGTGCCTTTGCGAGACAATGTTTTGAATAACAGTTGAAATCAATATAATCCAAATTGAAGTCTCCCAGAATAATCAATTCATTGTTTTGGAGATGGGCATTTTCAATATTTTTACCCAAGCTCTCATTATAATCTTTGTTGGCTGAAGGTGGACGGTAAACACCAGATATCAAAATCGGTCTCTTTGATTTATGAGGACAAATTTGAAGCCAGAGAGTTTCAAGATCATCCAGTTCCAAATCTCTTCGACGTGAAGCCATAACTTTCTCATTTACATACGCAATTATGCCGCCACCTTTCTTCCCGATTCGATCTTTTCTGTGTAATGTGTAGCCGGGTATCATGTAATAGCTGTCTGGAATTTTACTTGATCCGAACGTCTCAGTGAGAATTAAGACGTCAAGTTTAGCAGCACTGTTGTTGTTCGAGGTGAGCATTAGCGATAGTTCTTCCAATTTGGTGTCAGTCAGTCGTTGGATGTTCCAGTGGCATTGCTCAGTTCCTGCCACAGTTATCGCTAGCACACAAAAAGATACGTTTACACATGAAAAGTGTGCCGAGTGCTTAGATTGATACGTTTACACATGAAAAGTGTGCCGAGTGCTTAGATTGATACGTTTACACATGAAAAGTGTGCCGAGTGCTTAGATTGATACGTTTACACATGAAAAGTGTGTCGAGTGCTTAGATTGATACGTTTACACATGAAAAGTGTGCCGAGTGCTCAGATTGATACGTTTACACATGAAAAGTGTACCGAGTGCTTAGATTGATACGTTTACACATGAAAAGTGTGCCGAGTGCTTAGATTGATACGTTTACACATGAAAACTGAGTGTGCCGAGTGCTCAGATTGATACGTTTACACATGAAAAGTGTGCCGAGTGCTTAGATTGATACGTTTACACATGAAAAGTGTGCCGAGTGCATAGATTGGAGCCCGGAAAACATCCTTATTTTAAAACGAATTGTTCAATTTCAAAAAATTGAAAAACCACTGGTAACTTGATGAGACCAAGAATGATAATTCCAACTTTTCTTGAAGCTCAGTGTTTTCCGAGCGGTAAAAAATTCAGTAGTCAAATTAACATGTTAAAAGCCACATCAGTCAAGGCAGAAAAGTTAATTCAATCGAGAACAGTTTAAAAACCAAAAACCAAGAGTGTGCAGTACGAGCAGCTCGTTCAAGAACGGAGTAAACCGTGAACAAGCAGTACGAATGAATGTGTTACTTATGGAAATATTCGTATGATTAGTGTTTTTGCTAATACTGGTTAGATTAGCAGGACATTTTCAAGGCTGTGAACCCTATTGAACCCTTAAGCTTACTCCCTTCACCTAGTTTCCTGACTAAATTCCCGATTGCACTCAATCTTGAGCGATGTCATCAGTCAGGTTTTCAAACCAGTTACCTTACTTCTACCAACATTTAAACGTAGCCTTAATATTAGATCCATCTGCCGTATTTGATTGTAACTAACTTGAAGCTAGTCGTAAATAAAAACTGAAATCTTTCACAACATTAAGGCCGAGAAATTCACCAATTAAGGGAATAAGTCGAACCTTTACCATCCACAAACTACTGACTACGTGGGATACAGTAATCAGGTTCTCCTAAATTATGTTTACGGAATTTCACAGCAAACTTTTGGCGGTCTTCCTTTAAAATCGTATGCAGTCTATATCGTACCCAGTCTTTTTGATAGAATAAATTAAATATGGCAGCAAGAGGTCTTCTCCCGAGCCCTTTCATCTTTTTTGCCATGTTACGTTTAGTACTCCCTATTAGCTGTCAAGACTCAGTAATTTCCAGCCCTAAGGATTACTTGATTCACCTTTGGAAATTTTGTAAACCACTTTCTTCTTATTCGTCTTCTAGTGGTCAAGATTATTTTCGTTATCGCCCAAGGTGTGACTTTACCACTTCAAAGCGATTTATCGTTGGCCTCTTTGGGGATATTGAAACTCAACCAGGTCCAGTGGCTAATTATAACGGCATATCTAAACTGCAGGAGTCTATCAAACTACGCGGGGTCTAAAAATGGCTCATCAGAACATCTAAAGCCTTTCTTGTAAAGTGGATCAGTTACGCATTCTATTGCGCAATGAATTGAAGAATGGATTACAGATTGTAACTCTATCGGAAACCTGGACAAAGCGGGATTTGAGCGATGGTGAGCTTGACATTCCCGGCTACAAGCTATTTAGAAAGGACAGGGATGGTAGAAATGGCGGCGTAGCGTCTTATGTTCGCGATGATATTTTGGTCACCAGAAGGGATGATCTAGAAGTTGACTCAGTTGAAGGCCTTTGGCTCGAAATTGTTGTCACAAAATCGAGAAATTTTCTTATTGGAACTTTCTACAGACCTGATAGTTCTTTAAAACATTACCTCTCAAACTCATTGATAATTCATCAAGTTACAAACCAATCACGATAAGCCAATTTGGCCACATGTGTGCGTTTAGAAACCCCAATGAAACACTGGACAGAGGCTTTTCCACTATACTTTGATGAAATATTAAACCCTAGAGTTTGATAAAATGTCAAACCCCACTGATGGAGAATCAGTTATCCGCGTACGATGCCAAAATTAGTCAGAATTTTTTTCATTGTTCTTGGCTTATGATGCACGATTGAGAAGCAATTTAAAAAACTCGTGCTTCGTGTTACATTGGGGTTTTCAAACGCTCAAAAACAATAAAAGCACTCGGCCTACGGCCTCTTGCTTTCATCAGTTTTCTCGTGTTTGGAAACCCCGATGAAACACTCGCACTCGTTTTTGAAATATTACATGACAACCAATTTATGACTAAACTGGACAATAGTTTGGCTAGTGCTGCAGTTGAAGGAAAAGAAACAATTCTTACTGGCGACTTTAATTGCTGCTTTATGTCATCTAAGCGTAACAGTTCTGACAGTAAACAACTCAAATCGTTGTTCAAAAGTATGAGTTTTAAACAGCTAATCGCTAGTCCTAAAAGGATGGTTAAAGGCTCTACTTCTTTGATAGATCTTATTGCAACCAACTGTCCACAAAATATAAGCAATTTCGGAGGTGTGCAATATGAAAAAATCGAAAACCCCAAACTTTGCCAGAATATAGATCTGGATGAACTATGTCTATAAAAGATACCTTGAGTTGAATTGCATTTTTATTTTTCGCGAATGGCGGCAAAATCGGTTTTGTGGCTCTCACGTCAGCTTCACGAGATTTAGACAACCATTATTTGAACGTCGCTTCAAATAAACAAAACAGTAAATGTGACCAAATATTTTCTTAATGAAAAGAGAAAGTATTTACAAACAATCTGAGGTGTTATTTGTTCGATTCCGTTGCAGTTTTTGGGGAATTTTTAGTTTTTTCCAATATTTCACTCATTTTGGCGGCCAAAAAATGGCAAAATTGAGAGAGTAAAATCGCACCTTGGTACATGGCATGGGGTTATATCAAGTTAATCCAGCGAAAGAACAAGGTTTCTTCTTCAAATAACTCGAATAAAATTTGGGCTACTCAAAGTACGAAATTTTAGGACCCCAAACAAAAGTGACTCAGAGGTAAAACCGCGCCATTCCTTGTCACGCAATTAGAGGTAAAAAATCAATAATTCGCACGTAGAAAAGAGAACAGGCCGCTTTGGGAGCGAAATATCGTTACCAATCTGAATGAAAAGTTAACTTTGATCAGTGAATGAAAAAAAGGAGGGGGGTGAATATAGGGAAAAATTCCCCCAAAAATTATTCGTGCATAATTCAACGTTCCAAGCGAAAAAAGCTGAATATAGAGGAAGAGTGCCAGTGTTTCTCGTAAAGACCCTTCCTCTTGCAATATTGTGGCCCAGAACTTATGGGTCTGTCTGTCCACAGGCGGCCCAAACGTACTGTGCGTGACTTGGGGGTGTAAAGTTCATTAACAGCAATAACTAACGTATTAAAAGATCGAATTTCAAGCGTACTTATGGGCCACAAAGAAAAGGACAAATTAAAAAAAAAATTAAAAATAAGAGGAAATCTAGAAGGTTGATAAAAGCGAGGAATAAAACATGTGAAGTCTTCTTACCTTATTTCCGTAGCCGCTTTTTTGCCAGCGGTCGTTTTAACGCTGTTTTGGCTACTTGCTTTATAACGCGCGCGGTGTCACCAGTCAACTGTAAAATAGGAAAAATTAGAAAAAAAAAAATTAAGAAAAAATTAAAAAGGAAAATAAAAGCGAGGAATATAACGTATGAAGTCTCCTCTCCTTTTATCCGTAGCTGCTTCGGCGTTCATGGTCCTTTTAACGCTGTTTTGATGACTTTCTTTGTGACGCGTGTGGTGCTACCGGTCAACTATAAATAACTCAAGGTTGGAAACTTCAACCGGTCCCGAACACCAACCGTCGCCATTCGAAGGCCGATAAATTCTACAAAAGTCGACCGATCTCCCTTAAATTTCCACCCGCGAGAGTGCTTCGCTATAGCCTACCTGTTCCAGCGGCAGAAGTTTCCAAATTCCGCTGTATCGATCCAAGAGCCGCTCCGTTTTACCACCCATTCTAGCAAAATCGCTTTGTATTTACGCGTAATCCTTTTGCTACGGGATTCAAATACAAAAGCTTGGCGACAGCGGCTGTCGAATAAATTACAATCTCCTAGGGGAGGGTCGCGCGCGTTCGTCACCTTTGTCCTCTCGCAAAACAAGGTGTCGGTGCGTCTAATTCGACCAGAAACAATGTCAAATGAAACCCAAACCCGCCAGGATTTAAAGGGGCACTCTGATGAAACCGCCCTATAATTTGAAAACCCGAAAAATTCAGTTCTTTCATTATAATATGAATTTTCAGCGATCAATAAAGCCTTTCCAATAATAATTTTAGTTGAAAGTCAATTCTAGGGCGAGAAATTACGGTTTGAAAACCGTTCCGCCATTAATTTTCGTAATCACGGCCAACTTATCTTAGGTCTTCACTCCCATTGTGACGTAGATTACTCAACACACTTTTTTATACGGAAACCTCGTGAAATTTAGTGAAATAGTCTTAGTCTTAGTGTTATAAAAAGCAATATATACGATCAAAATACTGTTTTTGAAAATTAGCCACGAGCACGGGGTACGGCACAGTCAAATGAGTAATCTCCAAAATCGCGCCAGTCTTCTTGAGTCTGGCAAGTGATTACGAAAATTAATGGCGGAACGGTTTTCAAATCGTCATTTCTCGCCCTAGAATTGACTTTCAACTAAAATTGTTATTGAAAAGGCTTTATTAATCGCTAAAAATTCATCTTATAATGAAATAACTGAATTTTTCGGGTTTTCAATTATTGGCGGTTTCATCAGAGTGCTCCTCTAACTGTCAAATATCCCGCGAAAAGGTGAGACAATCATTCGCATTATGGTCTCGGCGCTGCAGATCGATATGCCATTGGAATATCTTATAGTTCTTTCGTTCCATTACTGATAGGAGAGTTAGGGAGAGGCTTCGGCAAGTAGATGTTATAATCGGGGACGAAGTAAGCATGTCAAGTGCACGGATGTTAGAGCTAGCAAATGCTTTGCATCACGCTGTTTCAGAGAACTTCCAGCGGTCGTCCTGCACTCCTCCAAGGAATTTGTCCCAGGATTAGTCTTTTAGGTTTATCTTTGCTGTTGACCGAATTCGAATTTGACAGCCTCGAAACTTTTAGTGCGAATGCAACAGAGGAGACAAAATTTGTCTCAACAAAATTTGTCCTTTGATTTCGCGGGACAATTTTAGTTTTGTCTGCTAGTGCGGATAGTTTTGCGAGAAGACAAAGGTGACGACCCTCCCCTAGGAGATTGTCATTTATTCGACAGACGCGGTCGCTAAGCTTTTATATTTGAATCCCGTAGTAAGGGCAAAAGGATTACGCGTACCTACAAAGCGATTTTGCCAGAATAGGTGGTAAAACGGAACGGCTCTCGGATCGATGCAGCGGAATGATAATAATAATAATAATAATAATAAACATTTATATAGCGCCTATCCAGTCGTGCTCTAGGCGCTTCAAAATATATAAAACGTAGAGGTAAAATGTCTACACAAACATACATACATATATATATACATATACACACGTATGAATCAATAGCAGTAATTAAAAATACTTACAGTCCTTGGAATTAAAGGCTTCCTTGAATAAATATGTTTTAAGTTTAGATTTAAAAGAATTCAAATTATTACAAAAACGTATATGGGCAGGCAAATTGTTCCACAGTTGAGGTGCAGAAACCGCAAAGGCTCTAGAGCCATAGGACTTTAAGTTATGGTTGACAACGTTTAGACGCATTAAGTGGATGATCGTAGATTTCGTGACGGAAAGTAGCGGGTTATCAGACCTTGAATGAACGTGGGGGACTGTTTCTGAGAGTGAGAAGCAAAATCCTGTTTCCTTGAGAGTGAGAAGCAAAATCTTGAATTTTATGCGCTCAGCGATTGGTAGCCAGTGTAGTTCAAACAAGATGGGAGTTATGTGATTGTACTTCGAAGAACGTGTAATTAGACGAGCGGCAGCGTTCTGTACATACTGAAGTTTTTTCATGGCATACTTAGGGACATTATACAGAAGAGAGTTACAGTTATCGAGTTTAGATGACACAAAAGCATGGATGAGTAACAGATTTGCATACAGCATTAATGTGAGGTAACATAGTCATGGTAGTATCAAAAATTACACCAATATTTCTTGCAGATTGAGAAGGCTGAATAATGTCTTGTCCAAAGCAAAATGAGGGTGAATATTCTGCGGCATGTGTTTCGAGTGAAAGAAGAGAAGTTCGGTTTTATCTTTGTTAAGGTTTAATTTATTGACGCACATCCATTTGTCCAGATCATTAAGGCACAATTCAATGCCAGTAATGGTTTCGGTCAGCTCCAAGTTGTTTTTGGTGGAAAAGGAGACGTAAAACTGAGTATCATCAGCGTAGAGGTGGAACTGCACTTTATGATGTCTCAAAACATCTGCTAGTGGTGCAGTATACATTAATTTGGAAACAGTTTTGGAAACTTTTGCCGCTGGAACGGGTAGGCTATAACTGAGCGCTCTCGCGGGTGGAAATGTGAGATGGATCGGTCGACTTTTGTGGAATTTATCGGCCTTCGAATGGCGACGGTTGGTGTTCGGGACCGGTTAAAGTTTCCAGCCTTGAGTTATTTTATACACAGTTGACCGGTGGCACCACACGCGTTGCAAAGAAAGTCACCAAAACAGCGTTAAGGTGGCTCAATAGGGTTATGCAAAATCACGAAGCGCGCGCCAGTGACATCAATCGAAAGTTAATATTCTCATTGTTTTTGCTATTTTTCAAATCAAAGCTACTGAAACATAGAAAACAAGGGCCTAAATTTGCTGTACAACAGTCACCTCTGAAGTCAAGGCTTTTAGTCCCAAATTAAAACTACTCAAATATCGCCATTTTTTGACGTCTGTTTGACTTTGATTTCAATTTTCTTCAATTTCCTTCGGTAAAATTTTCTATTATTCTCCGACCGGGTAGAGTCTGACAAGACGAAACTTTTAAAATCGAAAAAAATAGGGGTTGTCAAGGTAGTTTTTTCGCTTTTAACATTTTTGTTGTTTTTTGGCTGAGCGAAAAACTTGTCTTACAAATTTTTCTGATAAATTCACAGCAAGGAAAGCTAAAAGGGTATAATATCTCTGCCAAACTTCAAGGAATTTCACTGAAGGAAGTACGAGAAATCTGAGGGGGAACTTTCTATTTTCTCACCTCAATGACAATCACGTCATCAGAATGGGAACTCGCCAAGATCGCTATTTGAGCATGCGCGAACTTTCGAACCACGCGGTTTTGTCGAGGACGAATGTGTAAACACGGGCGATCATTATCTTTGACGTTTTTGTACAAACTGCTTTTGACCTGAAAATCAGTTGAGAACATACCATAATTCACTATGCCGCAGAAACCTTGGAAATCTCTTCGAAGTGTTTCAAAATTGCGGAGACTATTCTCGTCGTGTTTGTGACCCTTGGAAGCGATGAGCGACTGGACAATGGCGGTCTCGTCAAAATACACACAAGACCTTTCCGTCCAAATCGTTGGTACAAATTATTTAAATCCTCATATCTTAGGCCACTGCCAGCAATTATTTCGGCAATGCTTTGCTTTATTGGGCTATCCGCATGACCTGGGTTGTACAGCTTTCCTCGAAAAGACAGGAGTCTCTGAAGACGGTTGTCAAGATATTTCAGGTCTTCGGCGGCGTCCTTGACAGAGATTACAGAACTTCTGTTCACCAGCATTTCATCAGACAAAGCCAACCTAGGCGAAAGCAAGATTCTTCGAAGAGCGATCAATGTCTCTGGTTGGTAGAATATAGCATGAGAATTGTTTTTCTGACCTATCCACGGCAGCGAGCTGACATACTTCTGCTGATTTTCCCGTTGAATTTGTCTCGATGTCAAATGAAACAAAGTGATAAAATTTACTGTCATCAAATTTTTCCTTTTGAACTGTGGGTCTCGAAGTGTATTTCGGAACTGTATTTTCGTACTGTTGTTGTTGTTGTTTCGTGACAGCAGCGGTTATATCATAAAGGTCTGTGATTAAAAGTTCAGAATTGTTCAACTCCAATGTTGTCGCAGAAGAGTTTAGGTTCAGACCAATGCCACTTTCATACATGGTACCTTCTTTGCCCTCCTTTTTCGAGGTTTCTGAAATCTGGTGTTTGTGTAATTCTGATTGACGTCGCTTGAATGCAACTGTTGATTTCCTTTGTTTGTCCTTCGAACTTTTCATGTCCATTTTCGTATTATGGTCTACACAGAAAAGACCTGGCTCTATGTTAAGTGACGCTAGAGTTTGAGGAATGTACCTGTAACCTAAATTTACTTGAGAGACACTGCAGGACACTCGATAATCATTGCTTTCACTTCCCCCGTAAAAGCGAATTTTGGGGTTCTTCGAGCCCACCACACTGTTCCGAGACTCGTTACGTTGAGAATTTGCTGCAGGTGCAAGTTTGTTTATAATAATGTCTGTGCTATATTCATCAAAGAGAGATTTCAGGGCTTATTGAAGGATATCTCCTTGGAGGTCTTTGCCATAGGGAAGATCTCTGTGACAATAATGAGAAGGGTCTTTCTTGTATTGACACCATGTTTCTCTACAACCAGTATGGTCACCAAATGCATGAGGCACAATGCTTTGAATTGCAGATTTTATGTTTGTAGCATCCCCCTTATTTTGTGCAATACAGTATGTAAAGGATTTGACAACATAATTTATGACTTTCTGTGACAACACTGAACTGTTGGGGAACTTACTTCATTGGCTCAAGTTGTATAGGCATGTTGTAAGGGATCTTTTTCTGTGAACTGTATCACTCCATTTTTCCACACCATAGGGTACCTTTTGCTTTAGGTGAGATTCAGTCATTGAATCATCATCTCCAGTGTAAATTGAAAATTTGACATTTGATTTATGAAACATATGAGTGAACTGCGGTTATGAGACGTATATAAGAACGATCCTTCGCAGTAAAGCACTATTTGAGCAATAGTGGAAATCAGACCTGAAAAAAATTTCAGGCCTGTACGGGATTCGAACCACTGACCTCTGCGATACTAGTGCAGCGCTCTACCAATTGAGCTAACAAGCCAACTGGGAGCAGGCCATCAAATTAATTCGATATAAACCCGTAGATGATAAATCGAACAACAACAAACATATGAAACATATGAGTGAACTGCGGTTATGAGACGTATCATCTACGGGTTTATATCGAATTAATTTGATGGCCTGCTCCCAGTTGGCTTGTTAGCTCAATTGGTAGAGCGCTGCACTAGTATCGCAGAGGTCAGTGGTTCGAATCCCGTACAGGCCTGAAATTTTTTTCAGGTCTGATTTCCACTATTGCTCAAATAGTGCTTTACTGCGAAGGATCGTTCTTATATACATTTGATTTAGTTACCTCAGTGAAAGGTTCAACTGCAGCTAAAGGCTCCATTGACTTTGAAGAGCCGGAAAGATTTTTTCTACAGTCATGGTCATTTGGTTGTTTTCCTGCCTTTTTAGCTTCATCACGGGAGCGGCACATTTTAGTTTTTCTTGTGTAGTCAAGGACCTTACCAGTTGAAAGGCCCATGACTGCAGCATGTCCGGTCTTAGAGTTGAAACCTCCCCCCGTTTCTGCCACCCCATGTCGTAAGAACAGGCAATAGGTACCAAGTTGTTCTGGTCAGGCTTGTTGCCATTTTCAATTGCCTTCTCTCGTTCAAGGTTTAGGAATTGCTGGCAACTATTTTTTGCTACTAGCTCTATTGCCTTTCCAGCTTCCCTTTCCCGATTTTTAAAAGTTGATGAGTTCAGTGCAGGCACATTGAGGATTGAAAGTAAATTGTTTAAATGGGTGTTGCCCACTCCTGTGTGTAAACAGCCATGGGCAGCTCTCGTGTTCACATCAAAGGTCAATGGACTGCATGCACCAGATCTGTGCTCTTTTGATGTTTGAATGGTGTCTTCCGCATTGCATTGGCTGCATATAACAGTAAACGTGCTTGCCAAGCCACTGTGCTGTTCTTCAAAAACATTGCCAAGAGACAAAGGGCCTAGAAATATTGTAAAATACACTGTAAACTAACAGGGAAAAAATCCACAGTATTTGTTATGTTCTTTTATATGATAATGGTGTAAAATATGCTATGGTGGAGATAAAATTAGTGAGAATTTACCGTAATTTTAAAATAAGCATTCCTTCAGAGCATCTGTAAGGGTTTCTAAGTCCACCAGTCTGGATCCTTGTGGCAGGTTCGCCTTCCTCTTAGCTTTATTCTGCTGATGGGAATCAGGGTTGGAGTCAACAGAACAGGTAGGCCGATAATTAGGACAAGCTTGACAGGGAAATCTTACCAAAAATTAAGACTTCCGAGTAAAGAAAAATGTCCTGACCTCACGTGCTCGTGTCATTTTCCTTAGATATGTTATCATACTGGAGCTTCCTTTTGGCATTCCACGTTTTGGACCCTCCGTGTAACCTTTTTATTTGTTTCTTTTCTGGTTTCGATCGCTTCCACTTTCCGAAAGCGACCTGACGCATTACGGATGTTGTGTCGGCGTTGAGTAAACTTCTGGTCTTTCACTGTCAATATTGTGCTCATTACTGGAAAGTATCGATGCCGTTTCACTCTCGTCAAGTAAACTTCGCGATTATGTGATAAAAATTGTGCACTCGCGTGAATCCGCCATGTTTGTTTACATATTTTATTCCATTTAAAAGCTCGCGCCATTTTCGTACCCATTCTTCGCCCGGCCAAAAAACCCCATTGAGCCACCTTAAAAGATCTTAAAAGGACCGTAAACGACAAAGCAGCTACGGAAAAAAGGAGAGGAGAGTTCATACGATAAATGCCTCGCTTTTATTTTCCTTTTTAATTTTTTCTTAATTTTTTTTCTAATTTTTCCTATTTTACAGTTGACTGGTGACACCGCGCGCGTTACAAAGCAAGTCGCCAAAACAGCGTTAAAACGATCGTTGGTAACAAAGCGGTTACGGAAAAAAGGTAAGGAGACTTCACATGCTTTATTCCTCGCTTTTATTATCCTTTTAAATTTTTTCTTATTTTTTTTATGATTTTTCATTTTTTTTAACGGCCAACATGTACGCTTGAAATTCGATCTTAATATTTTAGTTATTGCTGTTAATGAACTCTACACCCCTAAGTCACACACAGTACGCTTGGGCTGCCTGTGGTCTGTCACGCAATCCTTACTGAACATTTCGAGACAGCGGAGAGCAGTTCACGCAGCGAATACACAATCAATATTTGGCGCTGATGCATGGTATGTACAAATTTCTAGATAATACACAAATAAAAGTGTAAATATGGCAAAAATATTTATTTTACGGTTTGTATCCGTCCTTGGCCGCTTCGAACTGGACGATGTTACATCTTAGCTTGTTTTGTTTCGAAAGTAACCGCTAAAACTTTAAATCTCAGTTAACCTGAGTGGTAGAAACGACAAATGTTGATCAAAGTTAACTTTTCATTTAGATTGGTAACGATATTTCGCTCCCAAAGCGGTCTGTTATCTTTTCCACGTGCGTATTCTTGATTTTTCAACTCCAATTGCGTGACAAGGAATGGCGCCTTTTCACCTCTGAGTCACTTTGTTTGGGGTCCTAAAATCTCGTACTTTGAGTAACCCAAAAATTTTATTGGAGTTCTTTGAAGAAGAAACGTTGTTCTTTCGCTTGATTAACTTGATATAACCCCATGCCATGTACCAAGGTGCGATTTTATACTCTCACTTTGGCCATTTTTTGGCCGCCAAAATGAGTAAAATATTGGAAAAAACCAAAAATTCCCCAAAAATTTAGACTGCAACGGAATCGAACAAAGATCACTTCAGACTGTTTTTAAATACGTGTTCTTTTCATTAAGAAAATATTTGGTTACATTTACTGTTTCAAGCGACGTTAAAAAAAGTGGTTGTCTAAACCTCGTGAAGCTGACGTGAGAGCCACAAAACCGATTTTGCCGCCATTCGCGAAAAATAAAAATGCAATCGAACTCAAAGTATTTTTTATAGAAATAGTTCATCCACACCTATATTCTGGCAAAGTTTGGGGATTCTCCATTTTTTCATATTGCACACCTCTGGGCGATATTTACGGACGGCCGCTTTTAAGAAGGGCAAGGTAGTGGAAATGGATAACTATCGTCCCATCTCAATTCTATCCACTGTCTCAAAATTACGAGAGCGGACTGTTCATCGTCAGCTTTATCAGTATCTGCGTGAACATAATATTTTGAGTCCATTTCAATGCGGTTTTCGAAAATGTCATTCCACCGAATTTATAATAATAATAATAATAATAATAATAATAATGGTCTTTATTAAAAGCAATAATGCATCAACCGTGTCATTATTTAGAAAGAATGAAATATAAAACAGATTATGATAGAAAATACAACTAACTATTAATGGCAGACAATGCTCAAAAGACATCTATTTACAAAAGTGGATTTAAAATGTGAAGTACGAACTCTTGGTAATATATAATCATGGCCCCTACTGTCTAATTGCCTAGTACGTCTCGGCGGTAAAAGATCATCAAGTGCAGTGATATTTGAAGTGATCCATAGTCTGCTATCTGTGGTGGCTAAAATATCACAAATACTATATTTCTTCAAACAATATCCAGACTTAAAAGTCCTAGCAAACAGTTTGTCTATTCTCTTAAGATATTTATCATAATAACAGCAACCCCACACCTCGATAGCGTATGTGAAGACTAAAATAATTAGGCTTTGGAAGAGCAGATCTAATTGTTCCTTAGGGTAGCCATAAAATCTACAAACTCTTAAAATATACATACGACTGCTAGCCTTAGCAAGCACGTGATCAATATGTGAGTCCCAGTTCACAGGGTCATCCTCAAATGTAACACCAAACAGCTTGAGCTTGGTTTTACGCTCCACAATAGCGAGAGGAGCTGGTGGACCTTTCAGGCTACCACTTTTTAGTAACATTTCCCATGTTTTATTAAAATTGAGTGTCATTTGATTCTTTTCAGCCCACTCCATTATAGAATTAACTTCAGACTCGGCTATGTTGCCATCCTCAGCTCGAACAGGGATGCTGACTGTGATATCATTCGCAAATTCAACCAATAGGCTAGAGGGGCTAAATGTCTTTATTCATTTATCATCGGAGAGAACAATATTGGACCTAGCGCCGTCCCCTGGGGGACACTCCTGGTTATATCTATAAACTCAGTAGTGATGTTATCTACCACAACCCGTTGTGGTAATTACTAATGAGACTGATGAGCCAGTTTAGTATATATGGATTGGTATCCACATCCCTAAGCTTACTAACTAAAATTCTGTGAGACACAGAATCGAACGCCTTGCTAAAATCAAATGAGAAGATCCACACGAAGTCCGCATTTCCATCAAGCCGCCTTAGCCAGTTATGCTGGGACTTCAATAGTGCCATGGTTAGAGTTATTTGCTGCTCTTTCATTTGCAGACACCATAAGAAGGAACATGGATCAAGGGATGTTAACAGGTGCAGTTTTCATTGACTTGCGAAAAGCCTTTGATACAGTTAATCATGACTTATTGCTACAAAAGCTATCTTATATGGGTGTATTGGATAAAGAGCTTGCATGGTTTAAAGACTACCTCCACGATCGAACTCAGGTTTTGACCCAGAGTCCATTTCCGTTGGAGTCCCGCAAGGATCCATTTTGGGACCTTTACTATTTATACTTCATGTAAATGATCTTCCCAATATTGTGAATCGTTGCATTATGCTTATGTGTGCGGATGACACCGTTTTGTTTTACGCCGCTTCCAAAGTCGATGCATTACAAGAAAGATTGAATGAAGAACTGAAAGCAATCGAATGTTGGCTTCGTCAGAACAGTTTGTTTTTTAATGTTTCCAAGACTGAAGCTATGGTATTTGGCTCACCACCTCGTCTGTCAAATATAGATTCTTTTACCATTGGTGTAAATGGCACTCCTATCAAGTGTGTGTTCAAGTATCAGGTTCAAGTATCAGTTCAAGTATCTTGGCATGGTGTTTGATGAACGTCCCAGTTGGAATGATCACGTTAAATTCATCCTAGCTAAAGCTGGTAAGAGGGTAGGAATGTTTGGCCGTATTCGCTATTGCATTACTTGACATAGTCCAAAGATTATTTATACTTCCATGATAAGACCAATTATTGAATGTTGTGACACAGTCTGGGGATGCTTTGGACAAGTAAATAAGAATACTTTGGAGTCCTTACAGAGACGAGCAGGAGCAGAGCTTCAAGTAGCGAGGATGCGATCGAAAAACTGAATTTGACAACTTTTGCTTCTAGGCAATCCAAGTGAACAAATGTATAAATGGGCGATTTCCTCAGTTTTTTAAGAACGTCGATAATGTTCAGCAATGTGATTGTCGACATCGCTGTCGACATCCTTCCTGCTCGTCTGTGTTCAATCAGTCTTGTTGCGAGGTTTCAGCCAGTCTCCCCGATGTAGGAGGCTTGGCAATTGATCTTATAAATCGCTCCCTGTCTGTTCCTCGGTTCGTCCTTGTCTTTAACGTTGGTTAGTAACTGACGTAATGTGGTGATGGGTTTGTGGGCGACGCGGATATTGAAGGGCTGTAAGATGCGCGAGATGTTCTCAGACATGCCTTTCATGTACGGTGTGGTTGCTGTAGTCGTTGGAGTTGCGGTGTCGTTTGTTTCGGTAGTGGTTTCGGTAGTTGTTTCGGTAGTGGTTTGTTTCGGTCGGTGAGTGTTTCGTTGGATGAAAACACGGTGAAGGTATTTGTTCTCGTCGGTTAAGATGTCTGTCGAGTCGCATACTAGTTGCGCGCGTCGTGTTAGAGTAATGATAGTTGTGGCTTTGTGTGATGTAGGATAGTAGGATGACTCGTCTAGTAATCTGTCGATGTGTGTCGGTTTCCTGTAAACTATCGTCCGTAGTGAGTTGTCATTACGGCTTACCAGACAGTCTAGAAAAGGAAGTTTGCCATTTTCTTCGACTTCTCTGGTAAACTGTATGTCAGTGTTTTGTCCGTTAAGGTGGAGGTGGAATGCGTCGATTTCGTCGTGTCGTACGGCGGTGAATATGTCGTCAACGTAACGTAACCAAAGTGGTATCGTTTTTCGGCAAGTCGAAAGGGCGCGCTCTTCGATGTTCTGCATCACAATTTCTGCTATAACAACAGAAACTGGAGACCCCATGGCTGTGCCGCGTAACTGTTTGTAGTGTTTACCGTTGTACTGAAAGTAAGTTGACGTTGGGCAAATGCTCAGCAAGTCCATGTCGTCTATCAGCAGCGATAGTGGGTCGGTAGATTGTCGAATTGCAGTCTCAGTACACTGTAGTGCCAATTGAAGTGGAATACTAGTGAACAGTGATTTGCAACAAGACCGAACTTAACACAGACGGGCGACGAGGAAAGGTGATGTCAACAATCACATTGCTGAACATCATCGACTTATGAACCATTATATTGACTGGGACTCTGCGCGATGCCTAACCTACAACAGTAACTACTTTCAACGACGGACTGGTTCACTCACTTAGAACAAACTTCCCTAAACAGGTGTCAACTACTACAGGCTGCATAGAAACGACTCATTCATGATATAAACATTACAAACGAACCCAACAGAACGACCTAACTTTACCGACGGATCGAAACAGACCACTCACGACTGACTTACGCCACTTGAGTCTTACAGCCAATAACATCACGGCAAAACTGACCAATCATTTTACACGAACTGAAATAAGAATATTCTACTGACAACAACTATTCACTTGACTCTGATGATGACTTCCGCACAGCTGGTTGTCGAAAGGTCAGTCACTACCACCGACAACAGTCCTTCTCGGGACTACACTCACCCGGAAGATCACACTACACTTTCACAGTCCCTATATCAACCAGTAATTCCTGGATTTTCCGAACAAAGCTGTTTTTGTGCGTTAAACTGACAATTTACTTATTAAGTCCTGATTATTTGTATTCAATGCATGATGCACGAATATTTAAGTAGCAGTGAATATGACCAACAATACACGTAGGAACAATATTTCAATTCGCCATAAGTATTAAGTGGAGGGGGACAAAGGGACGGGAGCCCGGGAGAACAAGGGGCGGGAGAGGAGGGGAAGCGGGAGAACAAGGGGTGGGAGAGGTAGGGAAGCGGGAGAACAAGGGGCGAGAAGCGGTATTTACATAAGGGCGGGAGCAGAAATAAATAAGGCCATAGTTTGTTGTTTATTACTGGGTATTACTCAGTCAAAAATACTTATCTAGCAAGGTTTTGAAATTTCCAGTTAATATCTACCTATGCCGTCAGAGCGAATAGAGGAATTGTGGGTTGTGTGTGCTTTTAAAGGCAGAAAATGGAGCTACGTGATTGGTGGGAACATGGCAACGAGAAAAACACGAATAAATTAGTGGAATGAAAAGCGTTCGTTGATACCTGTGGGATTTAGACTGCTGGTTTGAAAGATGAGCTTTTGTTCAAGAGTTTTGCGGCTTTCTGTGCTACCTAAGTGTAAGGAAAGACCGCAGATTGCCATATGTTGCTTAGAATGATTGGGTAAATTAAAATGTCTAGCGACTGGTTTCGACGTTTCCTTGTCATTCCTCTCCACGTCGCGAAGGTGTTCTCGAAATCGGTCACCTAGTCTTCTGCCTGTTTCGCCGATGTAAATCTTTTTGCAATAAGTGCAAGTTATGCAATAGATTGCATTGGCAGAGGTGCACGTGAAGTGATCGGTGATCTTAATGGATCGTTTGGGTCCCGATATTTTCTCAGTGTTGTGAATGAAAGGACACGTTTTGCATCGTGCACGAGCGCATTTAAAAGTGCCTGGTTGGTCATTAGTCTGAAAAGAACTTCCGACCAAAAAATTGCCTATGTTTTTGTCGCGTTTGAATGAAATGAGCGGAGGTTGCGAAAAGATAGTGCTTGTCTCTGGATCGTTTTGAAGTAATTTAAAGTTTTTAAGAATGATGGATTTAACTGAGTGGTTGTGAGGGTGAAATGTGAGAGTGAATGGAATGCGGTCGGAATCTTCCTTTTGTGACGTTTGTAGTGCTGAATGTCGATCAATAAGTTGGGCGCGGTGGTAACCCGCTTGAACGACAGAATCAGGGTAACCACGTTTATCGAAAAACTGGCACATTGACTCTGATTTGAGGTGGAAATCAGAGTCATCACTACATAAACGACGAAGTCTTAGAAACTGAGAAAAAGGAATGGAATTCTTAACTTGAGATGGATGCGAAGACGAATACAACAAGTAATTATGCGAGTCTGTAGGTTTGTAATAATAATAATAATAATAATTTAATATTTGTATTGCGCAAATTAACATGTGGATATGATCAAATGCGCATCACAACACTTTTCGGGGGGACTTTGGCCGGACTGCATCAGCAGTTTATAAACAATCGAAGGAAACTTATTTGAAGATGCCCCCTCCCCCTAATTCCCAGTAAACAGGCCAGATCACATGACAATAATCTAATTAACTAATTACTAGATCCAGGAGACGGGACCTACGGTTTATTCGTCCTTATCTGAGAAGACTAGAATGTCTATCCATTTCTTGATATTATAAAAAGGTAGCGCATTATCCTCAGTTATTTTAAGACCTTGAGTGTTGGTCCGGCCGGGGCTCGAACCATCGACCTCGACCTCCCGCACAACAGTCCAGCGCTCTGGACTGTTGACAAAGACAAAGACAAAATGACAAAGCATGACAAAGACAAAATGATAGCAAAAGATTATGAAATACACGGTAGGTGTGATTTCCTGTGCTCTTTGTATTATACACGGTATAAATTAAACATTTTTGCTGCTGCCAAAAGTGCGGATGACATGCACTTTAATTCTCTCAAGAAAAAGATCCCTAGATTTTTCAACTTTTGAAGTAGGACGATTTAGGAGAGGAATCACCATTAGTTTGTTTGATACTGGTGAAGCGTTGTCAAATAAATACAGAAAATTCAGTCAATCTGGACAGCTCATGCAAAGGAGTACAACATAGTACAACCTGGCACAAATCAAACGTGCACTAACGTTGTAGATATCAAAAGATATCGACAAAAAATGCAAAGAATGTAACCTCGCACACACAAGGGAGCAAACGGTTTTCAAAAATGACAACGATGCGGTGGCTTTTACAAATATATCAAATTTCACACATTGATCCAAAAATTCTTGTGTGCTCTTGTGAAAGGTTATCAAGCGCGCCATTTTAATCAATTGTACGCCACTTTTTTTAATTTGAAAATGTCCTTTATCGACAGAATTAAAAGTTTAAGTTTTGCGCCTAATATCGTTCCTTTCGTTTCCACACTAATGCTATACCTTTGTTTTGTTCGCAAACGTTCAGTCAAACTCATTGAAACGTCGTTACTTGGGCTCAAAAGGAATGTCCCTTCAACATCAACAAGCACTGCACCCCCTGAATCGTGCCAACCCTCTGCCAGCTTTGAAGATGAAGCACCGCCCTCAAAGCGGAAAAAAGACAGTAAAGTACCCCTTGGTCATGGACGGCATCGGCCAGAAACAAAAGCCAAAATTGATCTATTTAAGAAGATCCATTCATCAGAAAAATCTTCCTTAGAAATTAAACGATTGCCTAAGGAATATAAGTTGTGGGAAGTATTTAAAACAGGTAAGTCTTTGTCAAATGTCTTAAAAGAACTCTAATACCGTCAGGCAATTCTGATATACAATGGTAAATGGTATTTAATTTCTTTATCATCATCAGATATAGAGAAAATGTTTCAGTCGTTGGCTATTTCAGAATTAAAGGTCAAGTGTGGAGTATGCTCCAAGGTGGTTACTAAGTTCGCAGTCGCAGCTATTTCAGTAGGTATCCCCTTTTTCGGTACTCTATTTTCTGGTTTGTATTTGCAAACTGATAAAATTCAAAACTAATCTACTATTTTATTTCTATATATTTTAAGAGAAACGCTACGCAAATTGCAAAACAACAAAATCACTCACGAGGAAAATTACAGATGTGATTGGAACTACTTTAGAAGAAAAAGAGGGGACGCGATCTAAAGAAAATGAGAGCGAGAAGGAAGAAGCGGGGATCAGCGACAACTGTGGCATTTTTAAAGAAGAAGCGAAGCTGTAAGTTTTAGAACAGAGGGAAAATTTGATGCGAAAGGTTGATTAATTCAACCGGAGAGATTGTCACCGAACCAAGTAGTTTTTACAAAAGCAGGAACTGAGGATTTTTCATATCACAATGTGCAAACTGTACACTGTTTTATTTTGTCTCAATTAAAGATTAGTAAACTGAATCCAGTAGAAAACGTTGTTATTGCGAGACAAGATCGAGGTCTTACTATATGACTATAGAGATTATTGATTTAAAGTTCTGGAGGTCTAAGCTCGAGATCAACCTTTTTTGTCTCAAAGCCAACAACAACATGAAAAACATTCTGCTGGTGCTGAGTGGTTTTCTCAAGGTGAAGGTGACCCATGGCAAACTTCAAGTCCTTAAATGACTGATCCCTGGGCCAGTACAAGTGGCAGTGATGTATGGGAAATAGTGGAGTACTCTGATCCATTTTCTGTGCACTATAGCACAACGTCGCCAATGGAAGGTCACCCAGAACTCAGTTCATCGTCAATGCCGAGTCCAAACAGCTATTCTGCACTCCCGACGGCATCTTTGTCAACATAAGGCCCAGTTGGATTGGACGACAGTAGAGACTGATAGCTGTTCAGACTATGAAGCGCATTCGAACAGTGGCAATGATGACGATTCTGATTGGGAGGATGTCACGGAGGATAGCGGCACTCACAGGTTTCAGTTTGCTGATCCAGTGGCCGAGATGCAAGACTCAGTTGTGCAAAGTGGGGTGCTTCCAAGTGAGCACATATTCTATAAGCTTGTTTCTGGCGCTTTTAAATACGTATCTAGGACCATTCCAAAGGAGAGTACCAGTGGGATCTGACTGTAGTTCGTTGGGCGAGAACGCTTCTTCGTCTTGGTGAAAGCCCAACCTTGAATTTTGTACGTGAACCTGGTGGTTTTAATGCTTGCATGGAGGAAAGAAAACAGACGTCAAGCAACCGCACAGATTTCAACAGATCTGGAATTCCTTTGCGAAGCAAACGAGCAGTGCGCCGCAACAAACCTGGCTATACTACGGCAAGTGGCATTATTAGAAACCACCTTTTTGTTCATTTTGCGGATCGCCGATTCTCAAAATGCCTGTTGCTATGTCAATGGTTCTACTGTCAAAGCTATTGCGACTTCCTTGACGAGAGATGGTCTTGGCCTTAAACCTGGCCTTGAGTTTGATGAAAGAAGGAAGGTTCTAGTTGGTTCAACGAATAAAGTTGATATTGATTTTATAAGAAAGAATCCTGTACGCAATCCTTCGGAACTAAAACAAAGTATGATTAAAGATCCAGACATTTCACTTGTTACAACTATTGATAGAAAGATAAGCCTTCCCGTCGGAGTCTATTACGAAGCCGCAGATCAATCTGGAAAGGAAGTGCTGGCTGAAGTTGAAGAAATTGCTCGACATTTACAAACCTGTCTTGCCTGTCTCGAAGCCCAGTCAAAGTCCAGTAATTCTATCTTAATTTCAAACTGCGGCTGTACGTCTCGCTGTGTCCAAGGTGAAGTTTGTCATAAATGCAAAGGAAATGGCTTTCAAACCGTTGAACGGCCACTCCGCCCTTGTGACAAATGCTGGTCTAAAGGCAAAAAGTGCGTTAAGTTTGTAATAACTAGTTACTCATCAGACTGTGAGCAAAGAAAACAAAACAGCTTTAGAAATTGTGCAGTCAAGGAAGGAAGACAAAGATGAGCCTAGACAATTAAACCTACGCCTTACTAAGGGAACTCCAGATGCAGTTCATGTTGGAAAATGTCTGAAGGGAAGCCTGGCTAACTGGTGGCTTTTTATCGATGACTATCTTGTAAACTTAGCAATGCTGCGTACTCTTCGCCAAGACTACAAGTCAGAGACCGGGAAAAAACTGAGACAAGAGTCTGTTAGAGACCGGGATAAGATGTCCACCGATTCAGTTGCAGAAATCTTCAGTGAAGATGTCTTTCAGTATTGGAATCTGTCCAAAACTGATGCGATGATATTGTTTACACACTTGTACCAGAAAAACATCGACACACTGCTGACAACGAAACAAACACCTTCAAACTTCCTGTCGACCTGGTGAAAGACACAGAAGACATGAGTAAATTGTATGTTGTTGATAGCCAGAAAGGAATGCTTTCTGAAGTTCGTCTTCATTACCCAGCGTCAGTGAAAGTAGTAGCAACTGGTTACACCAATCCTATAGCAGTGGCAATGGTTCACGGAACTGTCATTGTTTCCGAGAGAATGGGAAATGTTTACTGCCTAGACCTGCATTCCAAGTTGCTAGTTAAGGTTGGGGCAATGAAAAAGGCAGAGGTGGAAGCATTTGTCACCAGACATAAACTACACGTTGATTACGAACATATGCATGGCCAACATCATGGTAGAGAAGAGTTGAAATCTTTCATAACTGTTTTTCTACAGAGTAACAAGAAAAGTGTGACCAGCTGGGGAACAAAGCTGGATCTGGAACCATGCTTGAAAACACCCGTGGCAATGACCAGCTGTGCTGATGAAATTCTTTTCATTGCTGACACTGGCAACAAGAAACTGGTAGAAGTAAGAGTAGAGAAGGCTGACTTAAAGCTAGAGTGCAATGTGCGAACGGTCTTGAACCTAAAGGAGAACGTTAATCCGACTGGACTGTGTGTCATTTAGGGCCAGCAGAAGCCGTTGCTTGCTGATTCCGGTACATTTGGGGGTCTGGTCGTTCTAAACCTAGAAGATGGTACAACACAACAGCCCTTACGAAACGGAAGCTCCTTGTGCGGCAAATTCGTGGTGTGAGTTTGAAGTGTCATTCAGTCATTTTCACAAATACTACATCACACACGTTGACACGGTTTTCTCTTGAAGGATTTGACTTAGATGGCAAGAAAGAGGTCGAGAAAGTGAACACAATCATTGGTAATGGCACGAGTGGAGCAGAGGACGAGTTCACGGATGTAGCAAGAGTGTAACACCCAACAGGGATAATTTCTGAGAACGGAACAACATTTTTCGTTGACGCAGGCAGCAAAAGGGTCAGGCTTATTACAAAGATATCGGCTTTGATAAAGTATGTCAGAGTAATGGAAGACATTTATCGTGCGTTCCATATTCATTCTGATATTTTAGGTCATGCTGAGTTGCCATCTCTCTTAAAAGCTGAGCAATGCATCGAGAAAGCGGAAAAAACCCTGATGCAGATACTTAAAAATGCCAAGGCCAAGTTTAAAGTTTCTGGGACGATGCAAGGGCCTAAGGGAACCCCAGCTGAGAAGACAGTCGCCTCAGTAACTTTCATCAAGAACTCCCTCCACCGCCTCCGAACGCGATTAAGTAAAGAATGTCCTCATCTGCTCGAAGTTGTTGATGTAAGAACATTACTTACACTCGTTAACGAGTATTTCAGTAGTGAAATGCGACAGGTGACAGACACACCGACTGTGCTGGATTGTGCGATGAATTTCGTTGAGGTAGCAGATGAGACCTTAAAGAGAATTGATTGTCCTGGTTATATTTGCTTCACTCGGGAGAAACAACACTATGAGCTACCATCACAGTTTTCAATCAAGTGCGAAGACTTACTTCCGGTGCCACGAGAGCCAACTACGTTCCTGAATAAAGAGGACATCAAACGCCTTAACGATTAGAGAAATGAATTTGGACGAGGGGTCAGGCAACAGTCCGTGCGAAAGTCTTTCACGAAAGACAAAGCTGGCACTCTCCCCTTCTATATGTACACTTCAGAGGATACACATGACAGCACCGAGGAACAAGCTCTTACACCAATACAGGAGCTTTTTTAAGGCTGTGAGTTCTGAAAAGGTGGCAGATACACCAGTGCATCCATCAGGTACTAATTATTGAAGCGATGTAGACCCGTACCCTTGCCTGGGTATGATCACAAGACGTATCAGTCATCACATACTGGAATTTACGCAATCAAATGCAAATCCAACTTTTTCTCCATCTTCATTTCACGTGCGATAGACGCAAATGATTTCTTTGGTACTGCATGTGTCATAATAGATGAAAGCTGTTTTGTCTTCGAAACATCTACCGACGAAGCAAAATGCAAGAAAAGCGACGTTATTTGTGAAATTGGTGAATATTCGATACCGTATTCAACGGTCGTTTAGAGCTAACTTAAGAAAGATTTTGCCATATCTTTTCAGACTGCCGAGGGGAATATGAAACAAATGAAACCGAAGAAAATCAAGAATGTTATCTTGAATCGGAGGAAGAAGACGCTCTAACCAAAATTTGGAGTAGGAAGAGGTCAGTGTGGCCTCCCCGGCGCGTGGAAGACTTTTTCTAACCGTAAATGTTAAGAGACGATTTCAACCCATTGAACAAATCCGATAATCGGTCGAACAAGACTGTTCAATCATGCTTCACTGGCAATTAAACTGAACGCTCAAAATGCAAACGGTTCAACAATTGATGTACTAACTACGAATACTTAGTCCTACTTACATGAAAAAGGGAAAGCAAGCACGAATACAGAAGAAGCAAACTCTAAACGTTACGTTTACCTCTTGATTTTTTCATTTGATTTTGAATTGGCAACAGCTATTACATCACATAGTGAGCTGAGACTTTCGTCTCTATGACGAGATGTCAGAAGCGACGATCAAACAGTGATAACCCGGTTAGTGAAACTTAGTTTAGTAAGAAAACTGACCAGTAGTAGCTTTCATCAGGAACTAATGATCCCCAGCCAAAACAAAGGCCAGCCGAAATGAACAAGAATATTAACTTTTAGCTCTGCTTGAAAGTTAAACCCGGGTTTCTGATCCTCTTTATTAACCTGAAGACGGGAGCAATACAATGGAGGGCGGGAGTCGGGAGGCAAAGGGCACACAAGTACGGGAGGCGGGAGAGCGTGGCACGGGAAGCGGGAGACTCCGACCCCCCTGTCCCCCTGTCACCCCCCCCCCCCCCCCCCCACAATAGACAATTGTGCGATGTTTTGTTGTTCAACGCCATAGAAAGCAAATTGCGGTGAGCCACCCAAGTGAAATAAAATGTTGGCGAAGGCAAGCTCGTGAGGCGGGACACGCAAAAAATGTAGCTTGGCTGACTTTAATCTTCTTCGCATGTTACTTGCCCACCTTAATAGTAATGATAACCTACACTATACTTGGATACACTGTCGAGTTGAAAACTGTCTATCTTTGGTCTGATACGTTGGTGTTCATCAATTCCTCTTTTAACCCTGCAATTTATTGTTGGAGGAACAAACGTATTAGAAAAGCTGTATTCAAAGTACTTAATCTGAAATGGAAGGCTTCCATTCAACCGCGCGAACAGGATTATCCAGAAGGTTCGAAAAGTGCGGGTTGTGTAATAGACAATGTTGGTGATAAAATATTAAAATATTAAACGCAGTTGGGTAAGTACTGCCACATCAATATAATTAGATAAGAATGTAGGAATTCGCGGAGCTGAGAGTGATTTGTTTACTGGAAAGATAAAGGAAAGGACAATGTAAAGGTAAAATTTACTTCTCAGGAGGGCTTTAGAAAACACATTTTGTTACATACATGTTCACAATACTGAATAAACACCAATGATATTGAAAACCACTAATGCTGACCTTTTTCTGACTGAGTTGCGACCTAATACTTTATTCCTAGAATGAATGAATGTTTACTGCACCTGAAGATGATAATAAGATAAATAAACGATAATATGTTCCTGTTGTCCTTCGGAAGTATACAAACTGTTCGAATGAGGCCTTAAACTACTACAAAAAGTAAAATTTTTTAAAAATCCAAGCTTTCGCCAATCAACGACATCATTCCTCGTGATGCCGTTGATCGGCGAAAGCTTGGATATTTAAAGGATTTTACTTTTACAGCTGTTTAAGGCCTCATTCCAACAGTTTGTATACCATAAATAAACGACTTTGTCAAATACGTTTAAGATCAGTTCGCATAGTCGAACAGGATTACGATGAATTTACCCAAACAGTGTCTATTCTAAAACAAATTTCAGCTTTAAGGAAAAACTGTTTTCAAAGGCCTTTCAACTTGACTTCTCTACTTTCAAAGCTATTTAAAGAAAAGTGCGTTATGAATAATAATTATACGTTGAGGATGCATTACAAGTCCGTTTTATTTGATATTGGATTTTGAATTGTCAACTACTGGGGAGAAGCGAGAAAGTGACACAATTATTCCTGGTTAGAAACCCACACTTAAAATACAGTGACTCACTGGTGAGTCACTTGTTTCCAGAATATTCCATTTTCACCATTGAATGCCACGAAATATTTCAAATACCCGCGACAAAACTTTATACTCGAAGTACTGTTGAAATGTCTAGCAGAAAGAAATACTTGGTATTATTATCAAGCAATCAATGATTTGTTTAGTTTTATTTATCCTCGCAAAGGATGGATCGTGATACAATTTGATCACTAAATGCGATTTTAAGAAGCCAATATCGGAGAATATTGGCGGTGTACTCTCTTATTACATGGCTGACAGCGCCCGTGGGCAAGAGGAAACTAATCATCTATTCTGATTCGCTACCCGAGAGGGTAGGAAGGGCTCATCTTGCCTATTATAGGAAAAAATTGCGCAGGGTAGCCTTACGAGGTTTGTAATTTTTAGATAGTAACAAATGCAGCGGAAGAAGACAGTAAACACAGAGAAAAACATTAATTAAGTTCATTTGTTTATTGTTTCACAAAAACCGGAAAATAAAAAAAATTGAACCACAAAGCACTCGAAAATATACAAGTTTCTTATTTAAGGGAAATATACAAGATTCTTATTTAAGCGAAATTTTTTTTATATAATAAATCCATTCTTGAACAAGTTCATTCGGTCAAGATGGCTGGATGTTCGCCTTATCCTTTTATTTGAGAATTTAAGAAATCGAGTTTATCTCACTCCGGTCTATAAAGCGCAAGGAAAGAACTCGTCCAATATCGCGGACGGAAATCGCATGGAAATCATAGAGTTGAAAAATATCTAAAGTACTTTTGGTATATTTGGCGTTCTTTAACCCTTTTGCTTCTTCATTATTATTTGTCAACTATATAAACAAGATAAACAACTTCATCCTGAAATTTTCTAAAAAACATCCATTCAAATTCGCCCTCACCCTACTTACACTTCACAAGATTTAACACAACATACTGAGATTTGAAAATCCAATTACAAAGAGGACTTAAGCAAAAGAAAAGATCGAAAGGGTTCTGATGGCTTAAGTCTTTATAAACAGAACGGGTTTGAGGGATCTAACCATCAATGCTTGTGATGGACAGGAGATGTCCGAAGTATCAAATCGACAGTGGTTTAGCATGGTCTGTAGTCTTATTGATATCAGTGGCTTAGCATGGTCTGTAGTCTTATTGATATCAGTGGTTTAGCATGGTCTGTATTCTTATTGATATCAGTGGTTTAGCATGGTCTGTATTCTTATTGATATCAGTGGCTTAGCATGGTCTGTAGTCTTATTGATATCAGTGGCTTAGCATGGTCTGTAGTCTTATTGATATCAGTGGTTTAGCATGGTCTGTAGTCTTATTGATATCAGTGGTTTAGCATGGTCTGTAGTCTTATTGATATCAGTGGCTTAGCATGGTCTGTAGTCTTATTGATATCAGTGGCTTAGCATGGTCTGTAGTCTTATTGATATCAGTGGCTTAGCATGGTCTGTAGTCTTATTGATATCAGTGGTTTAGCATGGTCTGTAGTCTTATTGATATCAGTGGCTTAGCATGGTCTGTAGTCTTATTGATATCAGTGGCTTAGCATGGTCTGTAGTCTTATTGATATCAGTGGCTTAGCATGGTCTGTAGTCTTATTGATATCAGTGGCTTAGCATGGTCTGTAGTCTTATTGATATCAGTGGCTTAGCATGGTCTGTAGTCTTATTGATATCAGTGGTTTAGCATGGTCTGTAGTCTTATTGATATCAGTGGCTTAGCATGGTCTGTAGTCTTATTGATATCAGTGGCTTAGCATGGTCTGTATTCTTATTGATATCAGTCATCACAGTATTCCAAATTTTGTGGACTCACGAGGCGCAACATCATAAGAGTGAGAGTAAAGACTAGCTGAACTACTGTCGATTTGTTTTTTGCTACAATATCAACGTCAAATTAAACATTACTACCAATCGTGGTGTAGAAAAAGAAACAGCCGCTACCACGAGCCTCTTAAACTGGGTGGTAAAGCAGCATTCTAATATGACATCCTTCAATTTAATTACAGGGCGTGAAGCTAATTTGCCATCTTCCATGTCTTCCATTTTCTGTGCTTGTGCAGCTGCGTCATTGAGATTAACAGATTTCATGCGCCTAGTATTCTCGCTTACGGCGTACCCTGTTCCCCCTAACCACAAGGGGCCCAAGTTATTCATGAGAGGATTATTTGCTTTATCTGAGTTACAGTGTAGGAACCCGATGTTCACTACTAGAAGGCGGCTTGTAAGGTAAACCTGAGATGCGTTGAACTGCAAACTTCTTTTATTACATGAACAACGATTCACTGAAATTGAACATATAAGTCCGCTAAACAAAACGAAGTAACAACCGAACGACAAATAAAAGGAAAGCTTAATATAAACCGATCGATACTTACACTTTTTTTCGTGCCTTGTGCCGCTAATACAAAAGGAAATCTCGTGCAACAATCATAGCGAAAGCTAAAACTCCGAAAAATAGACCATGTGTTCTTATATCGCGACTGCGAAACATGTTACCAGCGGTACATGTCATAAATGACTCACTGAAACGTCTCGGTCATTACATTTAGAGCGGAGCGTAAATTCCTACACAAAGCTTTATAAAAGAATGATTGTAGTGTTATCCTCTCCTGGACAGCTTGAGCCCCTTGCGCTCTAACCTCGCAGAAAATAGATAAAGGGGGTAAGTTCCATAGATACTGTGGTGCTGCGTCGATCGGGGATTTTAATAAGATAACTTGGTGCTATCAACGAGTTGATGATGTAAATTGGCCACCGTAAAGAGTTTCTAAGCGAACGTTTCAAGCGTTAGCCTTTCGTCCAGCGCTAGTCCTTTGTCATTCGTTCTGACGAAGGGCTAACGCTCGAAAAGTCAGCTTAGAAACCCTCTATGTTGGCCAATTTACATTATCAATCTCGCAAGAAATAGTGAAGAGAATTTATTACACGCTACATGTAGGGTCTAAAAGAAATATCTCTTTGTGATTCCCATAGAGCTTCTGGGATTCAAACCGGTACGCATCGCAAAAACACAGCTTTAATTCTGCGTAGAGTAGTGGGAACAGTATGAATCCCTCATAATTTTTCCCACATGAAAATGAAAACGATAACATGGGATCCTGAAATTTTACCACACAGTTGTAGTTTAGATGAATTTGACAGTTATAAATATACTTAATTGAAAAGATTGAGTTAAATCCCTTAATTTGTTCTCCATGGTTGATTAAATTCTTTTGTCTGTCTTTTTTCTGATCACCTCAGTCTTAAACATTTCGTGATTCTTTCGGGATCTCATTAGCTTGATAACCTTATACCGAAATTTCAAGTGAAGATCATGTGAGTCAAAGTCACAAAATAGCAAAACATCAAGTCCACTAACCCAGTGCGGAAGCTTCAAGTGACCTCTTGATTAAGTAAAACCAGCTATTATGATCAGTCCGCGACCGTCCTAAATGGATGTGTTATAACAATTATTACTGCTCCCTTTTCTTTAGTTTTCCTTTATAAACAGGCCACCACAATGAATCTTCCTTTTCAGTTGCGCTAGTAATAATGTTATCAGTTATGGAGATCTTAATTCAGGCTAATTTTAAGTTATTGAAAGGGAAAAACATTCAAAAGTTAATTTGTTATCTATTGCCTTGGATCTACTCGCTAAGGCTGACTAATTTCAACAAATAGGTCCTCGAAGCAAGTTCAGTCCCTTAACTATATAGAACAGATTTTTTTTGCTTCTAGCACATCTTATAAAATGCCTCGCAGGTCACAAACTGAATCAAACTCCTGAGAAAGCAAACGGCGGTGAATCTCCTCCAGTGCAAGTGCAAAACAGCTGGCACTCTTCTCTGGGGCGAAGCCATTGCTTCTCCAGTTGCCCAGAACTGATGCTATGTCGTGACTTAAGAATTCATGTTGTTTTTATTCCTCGCTTACTTTTCGGGATTCTTGACTTGTGTTTTTATTCCTTGAAACTCTGATCCTCTTTCTCTTCGAAGACATGATTCTAATAATCTGTCCGATACATATAAAGGTCAATAACTATAATTATCATATAGCAGGAACTTTTTCCCCAACAGGGCGCGCTCGCATTGTTTATTCCAAGGTCACGTGACTTCCAACAATGGACGGAGGGGGAGCCCGAAGAAACATTGAGATTCTCGCTAAATAACAGGAACAGTTTCTCCTGCGACCAGTCCTAAAGTGTGTAATATTGTTAGTGCCACGGCAGACTCAGAGGTCGTTGCAGTTTGGTCATGTTGCAATTCAGATTTATCAGTCAATTTCGAAGCGCTAAATAGCTCTCGAAGGCCATGTTTTGATTGGTTGTTTCTAAATAGAAGGCCATCCGAATAATAATCTTAATGTGTCGGGCCCCGAACCCAGTTAAGGGCGGAGGCTTTCATAGAATAAGATGGCTTAAGAATGAGATTTAGTACCACGCGACGAATCAAGCCTGGGACAGATTATTCCTTCTCTACAGTGGGAAAAGAACAGTACATATTCATGGAAATGCAAGTAATCTTCTTTTACCTTCCTCTGATCGAAGTGTTTACGATACCTGCTGGCGATTTCTCCTTGTAATCACCTCCTGACTTTCTCTTCTTTCTTATCCTTATCATTGTGAGACGCGTGCACAAATGTGCTCGATGTTCTGTGGAAAGAAAGAAGAAAATTATCGGGTTCTTTCCAAGGAGGCACGATAACGAAAAGGGTGATGCTTGGCCACCGTCTTACAGATGTATTCTGGTAAATAATTTGGCAGCATTCTTCAATATCTTGTCTTTATAAAATTTCCAGATCACTGACAAGGCGCGTTGCATTGGCTCATTTCGTTCCTTCGCTCTCTATTGCCGTATTTATTCATCTATAAGCCGAGCGATTTTTTCACTAAACTTTGCCAAAATCTCGAAAATTTGAGCTAGAGAAGGGTTCTCGGCTTATAGCCGAGTGTTTTTCCAAACATATTTTTTTCGAAACAGCAAATTCAAAGGAAACATGGATATATTCGTATATAAGCCGAGATATTGCATGCAGAAGTAAATAACAAAATAAAGTTGAAGTTGGTCATTGACTCTAAATATGTGGTTACTTCCAACGGAGCGGTTTGTTGTTTTCGGCGCGTAGTAAATACGGCTTACTGTTCGTCCTCAGTGTCGGCGTGGAATTCGTCGTCCATCTCCTCCTCATCTACTAGTTCTGCCTTTTATTTCGAGTAGATTGTTTCATCTTCCATGCCGTCTAGAGTATCTGAGATTCTGCAGGTTTTGAACGAGTGTATAGAGCTTGCGAAAGTGTTTTAAAATTTTCGAAACTGACCTATCAGAATTGCCCATTCCCACGATTGGTAAACAAACTCGTCGATCGTCACATGTTAAGGTGTTGAAATTTGCGTAAAAAGAAAACTTATCTTGGCTTCTCTGCTCTCTAAACCAATCAAGTGATCTCTCATCCAGCCGCAAATATTTCTGAGGAAACGCCCATTGTTGTGCGTTTCGCTGACATCTCGAGCTCTCAATGAAAGAGGTTCTCTTGATCTTTCCTCTAGCGACTCACTGACTTTCTTGTTATCTCGGAATGTGTTTTCGACGGCAATACTGCATTGAAACTCTATTCTGTTTCGAAACTTTTGCGTTCATTTCAGTTTGTTCGAGAATGGAATTCTCTGGACATGGTCTCGGCTTATAACCGAGTATTTTCAATTTACATGTTTTAAGAACCTTCTCGATTGAAACAGACCGAAGTTTAGGGTCTCGGCCTGTAGCCGAGATCGGCTTATAGACGAATAAATACGGTACGTTAAGAAGTATTCGGGCGAATTGTGCTAGCGATAAATTATTCCACAAACAATATTTTTATGGTTGACAAAATAGATTTCAACCCAGAGGGCTTGGAATGCCTCATTTGAAGTGTTTTCAAAAACAGTGTTGTTGATCAATAAAAAGGCCAGCGCCTCCAGAGGCCAGAGGTGTTGGCACGTGCTCAAAGACATAACCTGGAATGCTCGGATGGGCGTTGTTTACACAAGAATTTGTCATTTTTGTTTCTGAGATACCAATAACGTCAAAGTGGAAATCCAGTTCATCTAATAACAATTCAAAATTTTCTAAACTGCGGTTGATACTCACAATATTGTTTTGGAAGATGGAAAAACTAGACTTAACCGAGTTTTCAGAAATTTTTTTCCTTGAACAGTTTAAAGCTGTGTGGCGAAAAGTATTGGCTTTGGATGCGCTGATTAGGAAGATTAAAATCAGTATTCACATAAGTATCCAAATTAGGGTTCAGTTACACCCGTGTCACATTCTCTCATAGCGTAACACCCTGTATTTCTCAATTGAGAATTTGGGTAGTACCCGAGTGAAATGACCGTCTGAGCCGTCTGATGCGGTTAACCGCAGAGTTTCGCCATTTACTTTGACGGTCATTTCAAAGTTCACCACGCTGTTTAATTTCGTGAGTTATGAAGAAGTTCAAACCTGTTTCTGTGAAAACGATTGTCCTCGGAAGAACTGAGAAGACTGTTATTCATAGTCCGTTAACGGTCAGCTCAAACACAGCTGGTTCTCAGCCGATCCAAGGAAGCTTTCCTCTTCTTGAAGCTGTCGATGACCCCGACATTCCCATATTTTCACCTGATGAGGCTCAACATTCTGAAGCTCATCGAAGAAACTACAGCTCCGTAGCTAACTGGGAGAAAATACGGGATAAACTGTTTACAACAGCAGTGGGGGAAGAAACTCTCCTGGAGAAATACATTTGTGCCGTATGTAAACAACGAGAGGCGACTGTGCGATGTCGGTACTGCGGCCCGAGGCAGTGGTCACACTACAGGGTTTTGTCCTAGGGAAACTTGACTTGTTGACAGTTTCACTTGGGAAACTCAAATTTGCAAGTGTGACCGATTTTTCCCTAAGTAAATTACCTCGGGAAAGTTTTATCGTCTGGGACTTGAAAACAAAAGAATGTCCTTTGGATTTCCCTTGACAACTACCCTAAAGGAGAGAAAGGGAAAAATCAAATCCCAGAGTAGCCGACCAATGGACGCTCGTCGGCGATCGCGCTGGTGACAGATCCGGAATTATCTTGTTGTGAAACCACAGGCTTACCATCTTAAATACCTGTAGTTTCGGGTTTCTATGGTAATGGGTTCCTGTGGCATTTACATAGCCGTTACGAATGTAGTTCAAATATATTGCCTCTAGAATCTGTCCCTAGTGGTCAGTCTTCAAACAAAATCAGCTCCGAATAAAGATTAATAGTTCATTACTTGTGTGGAAGTGTTTTTTTCTGCCAGGAAGCCTCAAAATCGCTCCGTTTGGGGCTTTCAAAGTTCGGTGGTTAATTCGGCTCGCTCTCTATGGTGAAGCAATGCGACAAGGCAGGCAGCTTAGGCATCCAGATCGCACACCAACTCGTATTCGAGACAAAAATGTTTTACCTTCTAGGTCTTATTTTCCCACCGAAATTCAAAAGGCCACAGAAGGATTATACAGCTGTTACGGTGACTCGGTTTTGAATCATTCCATTCAACGGTTTACGAGAAGATGGAACGCAAAGTCGTAGATTTGGAGCTCTTCTATGGATCCGGACATGAAGGGTACTAAAAGGAATTCCAAACATGCGTTTCGGATATCGAATTTCGGACCCAGCCATCCTATCCGAGGTACCAAAATCTGAAATATGTGAAAAATTGTATCCCCTGTCGGGGCCCCAAATGCGCTACTTTGTACCTCCGGTGGATGTCGTAAGCCAAGATCGACCAATAAAAATCGAGAAAGTTTTTGTCAACATTCTCAGGAAAACTCTTTGAGTTTTCGATACGATAACCGAAACGCATGTTTGGAATTCCTTTGAGTGCCCCTCAGAGATTTAATCCTTTGTGACGTTAAACCTCCCAAAGTTCAATGGTCTCCAGTGTGACCTTTCAACCTAGGGAAAATGAAACCGGAGGTATATTTACCCAGGGAAATTTTTCCTAGGTAAAACGATTTTCCCCGGGTAAAAGCCTGTAGTGTGACCACAGCTAATTTTTTTGTTTAACCTGTGCCCATGATCTGCACGAGGAAAGGAATCAATTCCACGTTCTGGAGCAATGGAAGGTATTTATCAACCACTGCTTGCATATATTACAGTTGCAGGTATAATCAATATATGGAAATACAGCAGTCAAACTTCAATAAGCTGATGGATAAACGTACTGTTTTTTTATCTCTATTAGCAAAGTTTTGCATTGATGACACGTACGCAGTATTACATGTATCTAGAAAACAAGGAAAAATCTATCAACTGACTGTCCTGTATCAATTTCTTTAAAGGATAACAGATTCATTCCATTGTTCCCTAATCATGGTGCAATTGAATCTGGCCATTCTTGTTCTACAAGAATCCTCAAATGGTTCAAACTAATAGATGCCTTCGGTAAGTTGGACACAAAGTCAAAGCTTGCACAATGTTGGCTTTCGAAAGCAAATTTAAACAGGTTTCAAAACGTTTGCAATTGTCAGAGGTTTTGAAAAGAAATGTTTTTTCCCAGTGTTGGTGCTGCACTATCTTCACTGATGTACAATTTTATCTTCAATGTGTTTGCGTATGTACATCCTTTGCTTCTTGTTTCTGCATATAGGTAACCAGCACCTGAAGGAAGTCGCCGTCCCTGACTGTGAAAGCCATGCGATTACTTTGGTACGTAGTCAGTTCTGGCCAGGTTCACCTGACAGACCGTCTGTGGGCTTCCATTTTAAATTAATGGACCTTGCTGAAAAGTTATTCCTGCACAGTCAGGTGTCTGTAAAGGAGTTTTCAGAATTGATTTTGGAAATGGCACCACCTTTGCAGCCTAATTTTGTGAGTAGTTTTATTATTACAGTGATGTTCTTTATAAAACCAGTGTTTTTTAACATACTTACAGATTTTCTAGTACAAATAAATTCTTTATGTTTAACGTAATATTGAGAATTGCTCAGTTACATTCTGGAGAAGGAGGCAGTGGTTCAGTGCATTCAAATGTTTGGAGTGCTGGCCTTCAAATCATAGCGAGTGTTGAATTTAAATGCTATCTAACCTAATATTTTAATTTCCAGTTACACTATACATTTTAGAAATCTTCTGCACTGTTAGTTTTCCCATTTAAGCTAAAACCCTGCAAATGCCGAGGCCATCAAGTCATGTTGATGATCTCGGTAGGTCTGTTCTAGCTTGCCTAGAAAGGTGATCTGGCAAGCAGACAAGGTTTACTAGCTGCAGTGGCTATGTCGATAATGGCTACATGCTCAATGAAAATAACTTATTGTTTTTGCAGATTCATTCATTGTGTGCCATATTGAGCTCTGGTTGCTTTGAAGAGTACGGGTTAGTGGAATGCTTTTGTAAACTGATATTTAATTATATCAGTGGGTGTAACTTGGCCATGCCCTATATGGGGGAAAGGAATTGATGATGAAATGCACAGTGTCCTAGTGGTTAGAGAGCTAGTAGTGGGCTCTTGAGTCAAAGGCTGTTGGTTTGAGCCTGTACTCTGCCATTGCTTTGTTTCCTTACTATAGACAAGAAACCTTAATCCACATTGTGTAATTCCTCACTCGAGTGTATAAATGGGTACTGGCAGCCGTTTGGTAACATCAGACAATCAGTACTCTGTGAGGGACTAGCATCTTTTCCAGGGTACTGTAGGTGGTAGTGAAGCTCCTACTTACTTCATGTTAAAGAAACCAATAAGCATCAGCATCAATATATGATTTGCTTGGCTAGGTCCCGTTTTGGTCAGTTTTGTCACTTTTCAAGTGGAGTAATTCGATGTTTTCATGTAGTTAGTAACTAAAAGGTAGCAATATATATATCTTATTAACCAAGCGCGAGGGCCGTACTGGGAGAATATCGGCCCGAGGTCTTGACAGTACGGACCGAGCGCAGCGAGGTCCGTACAAAAAAAGACTGAGGGCCGATATTCTTCCAGTACGGTCCCGAGCAAGCTTGGTTAATAAGAGATTTATTATACGACTGAAGTTCAAAGCGACGCAAGTGCGGTATCATTCGGGACCATTCGGGACAGTGCCCGGTCCAATACTTAGAGAATATTGGACCGGCAATAGAGCATTTTGATTGGTTGATTTTAGTTATTGGCCCTCTGACTGCCCGAGTCGTGTAATAAATTAGGTATATTTCTTTTAAATTATTCTTACAATTTATATTATACATTGTAGACCATATTGGCTTGTTTTGTTTCGAAAATAACCGCCAAAGTTTTAAATCTCAGTTAAGCTGAGCAGCAGAAACGACAAATATTGATCAAAGCTAACTTTTTATTCAGATTGGTAACGATATTTCGCTCCAAAGTGGTCTGTTATCTTTTCCACGTGCGCATTGTTGATTTTCACCTCCAATTGCGTGACAAGGAATGGCGCGTTTTGACCTCTGAGTCACTTTTGTTTGGGGTCCTAAAATTTTGTAGTTTGGGTAGCCCAAAAATTTTATTGGAGTTATTTGAAGAAGAAACCTTGTTCTTTCGCTGGATTAACTGGATATAACCCCATGCCATGTACCAAGGTGCGATTTTACACTCTCAATTTTGCCATTTTTTTGTCCGCCAAAATGAGTGAAATCTTGGAAAAAACCAAAAATTCCCCTAAAATTTAGATTGCAGCGGAATCGAACAAAGAACACTTCAGACTGTTTATAAATACGTGTTCTTCTCATTAGGAAAATATTTGGTCACATTTAATGTTTTGTTTATTTTCAAGCGACGTTCAAATAATGGTTGTCTAAACCTCGTGAAGCCGCCGTGAGAGCTACAAAACCGATTTTGCCGCCATTCGCGAAAAATAAAAATGCAATTGAACTCAAAGTATTTTTTCTAGAAATAGTTCATCCAGACCAAGTATATTCTGGCAAAGTTTGGGGATTTTCGATTTTTTCATATTGCACACCTCCGGGCGATATTTACGGACGGCCGCTCTTAAGTAACCACTTCATAAAGGTTTTTCCCATTACCAACTTGATTACGCTAAAGGTCATGTCAGTTGTTGGCCTGACTTAGAATAAAGTTTACTGTAGAACCAAATGGTGTCTCATCCTTGACTTCCATATAAGCTCGCTCGAAGTAGATTTCCGTGTACCAAGAAATCGTGACGAGTTTCCCTTTCTCCCTGCCAGGTGGTCTCTACCGAGTTAATTTCTCCCAGTTATGGCTGTGCCGTCCGCGAAGGTTCAGTTTCCCAGTTTGGGCGCGAAAACGTATCGTCACACAGAATCATATAAGGAGAATCTTTCCAACAGTTATAGGGTGCTACTATTGAAATGATATTCACATATATACGGGAGAAGCCCACAGAGAAACTTTTTAAAAGAGCACTTTTCTTACATTATCTTTCCCAGAATAGACTGATGTCTTCCTCTGACCATGTTTTATTTACAGGTCTTTAAATATTTGTTGTTTAAGAGCGACTCCGTGAATTGACCGAGTGAAAATCGAAAAATGTGGTCGAAAATTAAAACGTTCATATTTTTATCAGGGACACCCTATAGTGAACACAGAAAAGTGGCAAGGTTTTTTTTTTCTAGGCTCGCTTCCTTATCCAAGAAAATTCACGTAAACTAAAACGAGCGTCGGTAGCCGTAAAATTGCGGAAATCAGTGCCCCGAGTAAAGGCGAATGAACTTTGCTCATGAAAAGCGCAAAAGAAAGCAAGCCCATATCAATTTTTATAGATTTGTATAGGAAGGATAGAGGTATGGTTTAAGTCTGAAACGGGACCGTTTCATTTAATTTGGAACTCATGGAACGCTTTTAAAAATCACCAATATTTCAAAATCCATATATCGCTTTTCGTAGCAAATTTTCAATTATCATTTTCTCCATGCAGTGTAACTCAGAATCGGTTCAGGTTGAGCTCATGACAAGTGGAATTAGTGTTGTTTACGAGGATATAAAAATTAGTGTGGGGCTTTTCGTTTCCTCAAGGAAAAACCAGGCTGAACTTTGTGAAAATCGCAACATCGGCATTTACGTAACGACAATCTAATTAGGCACCCTCTGGTTAACTCCGGAATTCCAAGCACATTTTAGCTGTTAGCACTGTGTTCGATAAGGAAATCAATACAGTAAGCTAGCCTTGCATAGCTAACGACGACAAATTGGATTTTATGCCTGCTTTCGTTTCAAATTCTCATCCATTTCCCATGGCGAAATTGTTTAAAATATCCCATTCCATAAGCTAGCAGAGGGTGTCTGTTTTTCTTGGCATATTCGAACACATTTAAGTTTTAAGAAAGTTCTAGGTAAAATTGAGCTTCATTGTGACAATTCAATCCTTTCTACCGGTAGGTCAAATGTTCTTTGCAGAACGGTAAAAGACGGTTGAAGACGGGAAGCAATCTGATACTGCTGTAGATGTAACATACTCAAGTGTTTGTCACGCAAGGCTTGAAATCATTTCAATCTCAATAAAAAATTTTTTTTCTTCTTCCCCTTCTACGATTTTTCGGCCCCGAAAATCACTGATAATAATATGTAACTAACACTTCTTCATTAGATAATATAAAACATGTTACCTTGGTCGAGTGTTTCACTAAAAAGCAGGGACAAGCACTGTGTAGGAGGACTCACCCCTACCCCGTTGAAAACCCCTTTGGTGACTGTTTTTAACTGAAAATAATTGGACTCGGTTGTGGGTGAATGAAGACACTGTGGCAGGTTTTTTTCGGTGATTATCAAGCAGATGGCATCGGAGGGATACAAAAGTTATTATGCTAGAAGAAAATATGTTGCGTTGATCAATTGAAACTTCAAAACCAACTCTCCTCAGGAATTTTTAAATTTTGAAGATTGGTTCCAGCCCCCTGGGCAAAAATTATGTTCAAATGCCCCGCCCAAGTGCCAGATTTTAGTGGGTCTCTATGGAGTTTACCGTTAGCCGTTAAACGGCAAAACAATAAGCCGTTAGGCGGACGGTAAAAATTGACAAATTTTAACCGTCAGTGGTAAAAAACGTTAACCGTAAAAAATTTAGCATTAGCCGTATAAAATGGCTAAAAATTTCAACCGTTAGCCGTGAAAGCCATCTTCTCATGGAGGCCCTCGTTTGATTGTCACATCTGTTGCAAAAGGCAAGATCAGCGACCGTGAGCAAGACTTTCTATTTATTGACCAGCGATTGATTTGACTATTCAAGCTTCAAAACCTAGACCTTGTAGACCCTATCTTCAGAGCCATTCGCTTCAAGTGCCTCCATATTAAAAGATAAATCAAGACTTTACCCTTCCGGTTCAAATTCCCTTTCCCACCTTGGTAAAGTTCAAAGGACGACAGTCAAAAGCTCGTGGGTAGCCCCAGATGTGAAGCTGCGAATTAATTGGTGTACAACGTCACTGACACCGATTCAATGTTTTTTGAACATCAAAAATTAAAAAAAGAATGTCAATTAGTACGCTAAGTAAAAATGATTTGATTGAGTTAATAACCACAGCTACATAAAATAAAAGACAAACTTGTGATCATTAGTGACTCTTTCCCTACAATGAATTTTGAGCGGGAAAACCCAAGCACGAGGTGAGAGGGTTGCAAGGAGATGTATTTTCAAGCAAAAAAAACTTAGTGAGAAGAGAATTTTTTGATGAAAAGACAGGGTGATACCATAGCCACAATTACAGGTAATTCAGAATATCAGAAAGGGCTCATACACGCCCATTAACGTAGAAAATGGCTTTTTAAGTGCCCCTTTCGCTAGGAGCGGTCCTCTCAACTTCCAAAAAAAAATGTTCCTTAATTTTTTTCCTATGAAAAGGGTTTAGGACACATGTTACAAAAATAGTTAGGTTGTTTTCCAGTTCTCTTTTGTATGAAGATATTAACTTTCGCGAACTCTCTGCTAAGGGAAGATTAGCCAAAGTGTTGCAAAAGCAAAAACTCAGTCAACTACAGTCATTGTGCGAGTTTTTTGACGTTGAAATTAGAGGTGTTGTTAATCGTAAGGCGTCGCATTATGAAACTTTTCTACAGTTAGCAAATTCCTGTGATTGCCGCAAGTCGTGGTAAACAAACTCGCGTTACTCAAAACTCAGTGAAGGTTGCGTGACTCCTCCACTTGGTCCAGTCCTCTCACTCTCACCACGTCCAATATGGTGGGCCAGTCGATAGAATGTTTCATATAATCTGCTACAAAAAACAATATTTGTTATCCAGCTCTCCTTACTGTGGATTTCTTATTTAGTGCCGGATGATTTGACTTACTCAGCTCTAAAGTAACAGGGAAATTGGATGGATCACAAGTCACCTGGACGTTACTCACTACAACTTGTATGTATCATCCTGCTCTTTTACTGATGCCATCATGCGTATTTACAAGAGCTAGCAAGGCTATCAAAAGTTTAACCGTACATATCCTGTCAACGGTCGTTTTCGTTAAGCTCATTTCAAACTGCATCAAAAAGTGGACCCGACAAAATATAGAGACTTTGCATGCTTATGAGTATAATATGTATGGAAATATGACCTGAAAAATATAAGTCAGAGGAAATTCGAGCATCTTTGATTAACAATTGGTTCATGCTTTAGCGTGCTCTATTGAGTTATGGAGCATGCGGGAAGTTTGGAGGGCACGAAAGAAGCGTAAGAGTTGCCCGAGGCGATAGCGGAGGGGAACTCTAGCTTCTCAAGTGCTCTCCAAACTTCCCAAGTGCTCCATAACTCGATAGTGCACAGCTAAAAGCATGAACCAATTGTTTTAGAACATAGCTGGTGGAATTTTGCATCAAATCTGACACGAAAAACGGTCAACAATATCAGAATTGATTGTTCACGGTAAGCGAAATATTAAGCAAAATAGGAAATAGTTTTACGTCGAGTTTTCTGTTTAAGGCTCGAGCTTTATTTTACTGGAGTTTAAATACTTAATTCTTTATTTCTAAAAAATAAATCAAGCTCAAGAATGGATATTTTATTTAACAATTATTTCCTGATTAAATATAAAATTCTCCTAAAGACAGAGAATAAACTCTGCGGTTTAATTGGTTAATTTATAACACACCACATTTTCTGTTTCTCTGAGAAAACGAACACTTCGGGCAAGAGAAGAGTTAAAATAAGTCAAAATGCTTCAAAACGTATATCGATTACCGAAAATAGACCATTGCAAAACGGTCTGAGTAAACACTGAGAACAGTATAACAGTAAATGTCAACAAGTGTGGCTAAAATTTGATCCAAGAGTGATGTGGACATTTTGAACGCAGCAGTTGTTAAAGAAAGATCCGAAGCCGGTTGTGGTTTTCTCAGTTGTAGTGGACACAACGAGGCCGTTTTCCTGCACTTCTTTCTGTATGTTTATGGCGGTGACAGTGGCAAGAGATTCGGATCTGTCAGAGGTCAAGCTTTTCGAAAAGACTTCGCTGCAGGTGCGGAGCTGTGATGTCGAGGGCTGCGTATTGTACTGTAAAAGACTCTGTTCGCTACGGTGACCAGAGATTGCCATTATGTGGCGGTTCTCTACACCAGCATTCGACCCTAAGGTGATTGCGGTGGCTCTCACGCTGTGGTTGATGTACATTTTGGAGAGTTTTGCCTCCTCACTGATGCTTTTCATCATCCCGTCGAGTTTGTTGCCACCAATTGGTCGGGCGTCGAACCAAACTTTATCGTCATAATTCCACTTAGAATTCTTTCTCGGATACTGAAAGAAAGCATCGCACCGAGGATTGAGTTTGGCCATGTAAAACTTCAAAGCTTTGTATCTGTCGTTCTCTTCAGGTGTTTCATACATTCTTGCCAATTTTTCGTTGCTGGATGCATCAGTCACTCCTCCGGGATGGTTTTTTGTCGCTTCATCATGCGCCATTGTGACAAATCTTCTTCCCGACGCATCAACTTCAAACTTGCGGCTCGTTTTCTTCAGCTGCCTCTGACCTTCTCTTCCTCTCCGACAAAAGAATGAAATAACGTGAAACCATACATTGCGGAGGAGGGCGAATGGATTACTCAGTGTAATGGCTGGCGAGGCTCTCAACTTCATCAAGTCTTCGCTCTCTATGGCTGGCTTGTGGGTGACATATTCCTTACCCTGGCGCTTCAAACGGACTATCTGAGCGTTTAACATTTCATTTGATCGTTTAAATCGAGGATCTGAACTCAGTTTGAGCCCGCTGCTTAGGGGTGGTGCATTCAGGTATCTCTCAAAAGAGTGCCTGAAACCAAGAAGAGAGGATTTGCTGTAGCATTCCCCGGACTTGTTCCTCGCTTCGGCATAGAACCTGCGCAGGTTTGTGTCCAGTAGTCCTACCTTCATGTTTTCCATTGAAGTTTGTATTTGTTTATCGTTACACCAAGCTAAAATAAAAACAAGTCTTCTTTGAGTTT
>NC_142523.1:18393215-18473215 GCF_964205215.1 Stylophora pistillata
TCCGGCGTGCTCTCCAGAGAAGAACTGCTCAAAACAGCGGTCACTTCTTTTAGTTCTTTCTGCAAAACGCAATATTGTTTCCTTTCATTAGAATTAGAAAATTCATACCTCAACAAGGTTGAGGTCCGCACTGGAAGAAGCTGTGGGCGAGGTCTTGGATACAACAAGGGGCATGGGCGTACTAATTTCCTCTATTGCAGCTAGACCGGCATAGACTATTTTTTCCCCAAACGTTCTAAAGCAAGCTCAGCACACTAGGGCTACAATTACACTGACAGGATTTGTATAAACCGGATGAAAATGAACGCCAATGACAAACTAAAGAAAGAGGCTTCGCGGTTATTGATTTTTTTTTAAGCGATATGAGTTACTTCTTGTAGCATCTAACAGAAAAAAAATTACGTTAATACTTTTGCCCTTCGCAAGCATTGATAACATCGAATGGGAACGGGCCATCTCCAAACGCCAAACTGCCATCATTGCATCATTGCATCATTGCATAAACTCAGACATAATGAAACCAAGGGAAAGAGAAGGAAAGCTGATGATTAATTTGGAGGAAGTGTTTCAGCTTAAAAGCTTGATTGACACAGCTACAAGGGGTAACCCAAACGACTTTTTACGTGATACTTACCAACAAACCAGATCTGTTCAAGTCTTCGAGAAGAACCAAATATCGCATGAAAGATGCTACATAAACTTACATGTGTATTTTCACACAAGTGCCTAGTTTTCCATTATATTTTTCATGATCTGATAAACCAATAAGCTGTAATGACACTCTTAGGCAAACACGGCTCTGGCCATGATGAAATAATATATCCCATTTGTTCTTATTATTACTCTAATCATTCTAGTTGTAATTATTGATATAACTACAGTTATTATTCTTGTTGTTGTTAGTGTCATTATTACTGTCATTGTCGTTAGAGTCATTCATATTTATCGATAACTAGTATTACTTTTTCCAACCGACAAAATTTTGTCATTCCTAAATACATTTCTAGGCACATAAAAAGCTTATACTGTTAGCTGAGTTTAGACAACCACCAATCATTGAAAACTCATTTCTATCCGGACATCCTATTTATTTGCAGGCAGTTCTTCAAGTGATTATGAAGAACGAAGGATCGACTAGTATTGCTCCAACACATTTGACGATAAATTTCGTCCATGGAGTAGTCGTTTTAGAGTTCTAATATAACTTCGAAACAAACTGCCGTGATTAACCCGCCCTCTTATTTTGGATATATCAATAACAAAGAGATTGCATTTGTTCGTTATTGTCTCTTTACAGACCAGTACATCATTGCAGTTCATCGGCAGTCTACGGGGTGTGTAAAATGGGATGGTTAAAGTTTTATTAATTTTTGTTATATTAACAGCTCTCGATTCGTCCCCGATAAGTTGTGTGCCGGAACTGTAAAATCATGAGCATGGTTAACATGTCCCCATATTATGGGTATATCATTTCCATCGAATAGTATAGGCAGATCTTAGGGGGAAAGTGTAGCGACAGCGGCGCAGAGTAAAAAGACAAGCTTAATCAAGTTTGTCTATATTGTCACATCTCGGTTCTTCGTGTTACGGAACAGTCGTGTACCGGGACTGTAAAATGGCATGGTTACCCTACCCCTAAATAACGGGTATATGATAACCATCATAAGATATAGGCAGATCTTAGGGATGGGGTATCCCCCACAGTAACATCTCACTTATAATGGGGAGGTCAATACAAGACGTACATCAGTCTTGGATCTTCAACGAGACGATGATGTTCTACACAAAGCCCCCAGTACTATGGGATGGCCAAAGTAGACGTGTTGCCTACGAAAGCAATGCTCCATCTTTGGTTAGAACTGAGAAATGACGGTATAATCCCGATTCCTTCGGGTACAGCGTATGTACAAGAGGAACACTCCAAATCCATGCTGAACCGAGCCTTGTATTGCTCCTTGTTGGAAAACAAGCAAGAAGTATAAGGGTGGCCTTCATGAGTTGAAAGACAAGAAAACAAAGATCAGCGGGTGACCGATTTTAAAGAAAGGAAAAACCTGGTGTTGGACCCTCCCATGATTGTAAAGAATCCCGGTCGAAGAACCACTGCTAATTAAAGCTCTTACTCAATTCGTTTTGGTGTAAGCTTGGTTAGTGGATAAACAAACGTCAAGTCATCTCTGAGCAAACACCACATCTTCTGTTTCGAGTGGTTTAAAACGAAAAGAAACACATCCACACCATCCGTATCGTCAATGACGACACGTTCTACACATTCAAAAGAAAATGCTCCAAACTTTGACAAAACAAATATCTTTTTGGTTGCTTTTACCACCGATCAAGTAAGATTCAAACTCCACGAGTCTTTGAAAATCCTGAATCAACAAGTCTTGTCGTGTGACACCGACTCTGTCATGTTTAAATGGATTGCCAGACTTTCCTCCTGGTGATTTTTTAGGTGAGATAACAAATGAGTTGTATAATGGCAATTTCATGACAGAGTTTGTCTCGGGTGATCCAAAAAATTATGGGTACCGCAACAACAATGGCAAGATATCACTTTAGACCTCGGAGATTCCAACTGAGCTACACCAGCATGAAACCAATGAAGTCATGTGATTCATATGGGACAAAAAGTGAGATATTTAGTGAGATAACATCCATCAACAATTGCTGTTACATTGATGATCGCCCTTCAAACCAGTGTTACCATGCTCGCCATTTTCTTTTTAACTATTTATTTTATCTGGAGGTTTGTATTTTGACCTTTTACTTGCTGAGGCTCAAGCTTCGCTTCCTTGATGTTAGCATAATTTTCATCTTGAAGACTTTCGTATTCTCTTAGCCTTCTCGTCGAATCCTTTCTCAAATCCACTTTTCCCTTTCTTGGATATAGTATAACGCTATCTCGGCAAGCAAGCAGAGTGCACCAAATTTTAAAACAACTGCTACGAATCCGCTAACTATTTTGTAATGCTTGGGCAAAATATTCTGGTCTTCAGATATTTTTTGTCGCAGGAGAAGCAGCAACAAGCATTGTAAAAGTTCACATAGACTGTTATTGGAACTTGGACAGAAATCGTTGACTCTTTGATTGCCTTCTTTGTGATCCATTCATATCTAGCTGGAATTCCAGTTATTGTCACTGCATCAGTCATTGTTTTCATGAGCGTTTTATCAGACACCGTTATTTTGTTTAAGATAAATAACTTCCAATCCATGGTCTCATTCCCATGGTCAGTCTCTGAGGGACGGGAACATGAACCATATCTTTCACCTGTTCAGACAGTGACTGGCACCGAGGTGTTCAGTTTTTGTAACTGGATTTTTTTTGTTTTTTCGATGAGAGCAATTACCTTTTCTCTTTCAGTTTATAATACATTCCAGCCAATGAGGGACTTATACTTGATGCTGAATGAGTGTGAATGATGGGATGATGATGATGTTTCATGTTTCTTCTCGCGTTGATCAGAAACAGCACTGTCATTCGAGTTTCCACCTGAGTTTTGCTTCTTCAACCCTCTCACTCTTCTGTTGGGTTCGGCAAGTATTTTACCAGAGCTTCAACTCTTTTAGGGTTTTCTTTGGTTATGGTTTATTCTTATCAGTTGAAGTCACCAGTTGACCTTCTGGTGCTTCTGAGCTGAGTTAAGCCTCTGTCTTAAGTTATTCACCATCTATTTTATAGTTTGAAACATAATTTTCAAGTTCCTATTAAAGAAAATACTCAAGTTCTTACTCAATTTCTAATCAAGTTCTTACTCAAGTTCTTGTCAAGCTCTTACTCAAGTTCTTACTCAAATTCTTATCAAGTTCTTACTCAGGTCTTTCCAAATTAGTATAATTGTAATAATATTTATCCTGATTAAACCAATCAGTTTAACCCAGCGAGAACAGCTGGTGTAACCTGGTGATCAGCACTATAATTATAAGATATAAACCTAAAAATATATATTCATCTAAAGAACAGAATAAGAGTAAAATCCTATTTATAAGGATAAAAATATATATATATATATATATATATATATATATATATATATATATATATATAACTGCAGACAGTACTGTTTCGGCCTTCTGGGCCTCATCAGTGCAGTGCTATTGCTAGGATGGAGGAGAACCAATATGGTCACCCCAAACGATCCAACCTTTGTGGTATCGTCTAAGCCATGCCAGAGTGCTCAAACTAGAGTACACTAGCGAGCATGCGCAATTGCAGAGCAATGACTCATCCTAGTTAGAGTGCTCAATTTGGACATGAAAGCAAGGCTTTCATGTCCAAGGCTTCAATGTATATATAGGAAGTCTGCAAGTCGATTTTCGCGTGGAACAGTGCTCAATACGTTGAAGCAGAGCAGAATAAATATTATGAGAGGAAAAAAGGACGTAACTACATTTCCCGACAAGCCTGTTTCGTGAATCGCTTCACTCTTCAGGGGTTTAATGAAAGAATATTCATGTGACTATCGTTTATATACTAGGAAGATTTGCATAATGCGCGGTAAACTTAAAAACTTTAAAGTTCAGTTGTTGCGTAGCAACGCTTTGTTTCTGTGTCGGCATGAAGATACGAGTTCGTTACGCTTATTTAGTGATGAGAGGTCGGGTCGGTAAATTATCAGGAATTTTTCTTTTAGGCAGAGGTTGCATCTTTTATTGGAGCTGTTGTAGGGAGAGTTAGATGATAAGATGCGCCATGAGATAGAATAGTCAATGTTGTCGTTCTTGAGTGTCCAGATGTGTTTGCTAAGTTCGGTAGAGTTTTTGTGCTTGGTGTGGCGGAAACATGCGGTGTGATTTCTGTGTCTTGTTTTGAAGTCGGTTTCTGTGAGTGCGATGTATGTTTCAGAGGTGTTGTTGTCGTTTCGTGTGACGGTGGCTTGATAAACGACTGAGGATTGAAGGCAGTTACCATTGAGCGGGCAATTGTTCTTTTGTCGGCAGTTGCATGTTTTGTTGGTTTCCGTGCCGTCTTTGTTGTCTTTCGTGTAAGGTGAGTGGGACGAGTGTAAGATGCGCTTGTTGTGGTTGTCGATGACCTGTTTGGTGTTGTTCATACAGCTGTAACTGATTTTGATGGTGTTGCGGTTAAATATTTTGCGGAGGCTGTGGTCCTTAGTGAAATGTTTGTCGATTAGGCTGAGGAATTTGTGTCCGATATTGGTGCTGACGTTCTTGCTGAATGGAGGGTTGTACCAGAGGATGTTGCTTCGCTGCCTGTTTTTGCGTTTTGCAGTCGCGGTGGGTTCGTAGTGAAGGGTGTATTGGTATCCGCCTTCGTCAAGTGCTTTTTGGTACGGGGGGGGCGGTTTTGTCGAATGAAGCTTTGTCTGATGAAAGGGATGAAAGTCGTTTGTTGATGCTGGCAGGTATGTTCTTTGTGGTGATCGGTGGGTGATTGCTCTCGCGGTGTACGTACTGTAGTGTGGTGTTAGGCTTTGTGTAGGGCTGGTGGGGCTGGTAGCTGGTAGGCCTAAACAACAGCACCTACCAGCCCTACACAAAGCCTAACACCACACTACAGTACGTACACCGCGAGAGCAATCATCCACCGATCACCACAAAGAACATACCTGCCAGCATCAACAAACGACTTTCATCCCTTTCATCAGACAAAGCTTCATTCGACAAAACCGCCCCCCCCGTACCAAAAAGCACTTGACGAAGGCGGATACCAATACACCCTTCACTACGAACCCACCACGACTCCAAAACGCAAAAACAGGCAGCGAAGCAACATCCTCTGGTACAACCCTCCATTCAGCAAGAACGTCAGCACCAATATCGGACACAAATTCCTCAGCCTAATCGACAAACATTTCACTAAGGATCACAGCCTCCGCAAAATATTTAACCGCAACACCATCAAAATCAGTTACAGCTGTATGAACAACACCAAACAGGTCATCGACAACCACAACAAGCGCATCTTACACTCGTCCCACTCGCCTTACACGAAAGACAACAAAGACGGCACGGAAACCAACAAAACATGCAACTGCCGACAAAAGAACAATTGCCCGCTCAATGGTAACTGCCTTCAATCCTCAGTCGTTTATCAAGCCACCGTCACACGGAACGACAACAACACCTCTGAAACATACATCGGACTCACAGAAACCGACTTCAAAACAAGACACAGAAATCACACCGCATCATTCCGCCACGCCAAGCACAAAAACTCTACCGAACTTAGCAAACACATCTGGACACTCAAGAACGACAACATTGACTATTCTATCTCATGGCGCATCTTATCATCTAACTCTCCCTACAACAGCTCCAATAAAAGATGCAACCTCTGCCTAAAAGAAAAATTCCTGATAATTTACCGACCCGACCTCTCATCACTAAATAAGCGTAACGAACTCGTATCTTCATGCCGACACAGAAACAAAGCGTTGCTACGCAACAACTGAACTTTAAAGTTTTTAAGTTTACCGCGCATTATGCAAATCTTCCTAGTATATAAACGATAGTCACATGTATATTCTTTCATTAAACCCCTGAAGAGTGAAGCGATTCACGAAACAGGCTTGTCGGGAAATGTAGTTACGTCCTTTTTTCCTCTCATAATATTTATATATATATATATATATATATACTCTAGTTTGAGCACTCTGGCATGACTTAGACGATACCACAAAGGTTGGATCGTTTGGGGTGACCAAATTGGTTCTCCTCCATCCTAGCATTAGCACTGCACTGATGAGGCCCAGAAGGCCGAAACAGTACTGTCTGCAGTTAGTTATATATATATATATATATATAGGAAGTCTGCAAGTCGATTTTCGCGTGGAACAGTGCTCAATACGTTGAAGCAGAGCAGAATAAATATTATGAGAGGAAAAAGGGACGTAACTACATTTCCCGACAAGCCTGTTTCGTGAATCGCTTCACTCTTCACTCTTCAGGGGTTTTAATTTTTTGCATTAAAACCCCTGAAGAGTGAAGCGATTCACGAAACAGGCTTGTCGGGAAATGTAGTTACGTCCTTTTTTCCTCTCATAATATATATATATATATATATATATATATATATATATATATTAAAATAAATAAAAGGTACATGCATACTGATGAGAGGTAAAATTATGCTTTTCGATGTCTTAATCTAAAAATTGTGTTAAAATCTTAATTCATGAAACTACAGAGGGGAAGATCAGTCCAGTCTTTAGCAGCAGCATGCAATCCTGTTGCTGAAGACATATTGCCCACTAAACCAAGTGAGGTAGTATTTCTTAAAGATCTTTAATGTAGTTCTGTTCGCTTTACTAAGTAATTCTTATCAAGTTCTTACTCAAGTTCTTATTAAAGTACTTAATCAAGTTATTATTTTTCTGCTTGAGGATATCTAATTGAATTCAACATTCTTGAAGACTGAAATATTCTGAACAGTGCATTCCGAAGCATTTGCATTTTCTTTCACCACGGACCGGATGCTGTGGCACCACTATACTTAAATACTTTTATAAAGCCCTCAGAATAATTTTTCCCGAAAATAAATGTGTATCTTGACGGAATAAAGTGGTGCAGTTCACTGATTGTCTAGTTTTACCGAAGGTTTGAGTTGATGAACACGCCTATCGCCGGATATAAATTGACGACTTCCGCTTGGCAAGGCCTTAATTTAAGATTTTCCAGAAACGACCTCACTCTCGGTTAAAAGTAGTTAATGGTATTAAAATTTCTCGCTATCGTTCCAACCTTCCCTCCCGAGAGGTTCTTGGAATTGAACTATGTAATCATTTGCATCAGCGATCACTGTAGGTAGAACCATTTTATATTTATTTTTCATGATAAAATGTTGCTTGACTAAGATCAGATGAAGTAAACGAAAAGCAGAGTCAGCTCGAGAAAAAGCCTGGGCTGATTTTAAATCAAGATATCCAGATGTAAACCTGAGTAAGTTCGATGCGCAAGTTAATTTCAATGATAAAAGAAAAGCAAGAGCCGAAGTTTATTTCACGCATAATAATGGGGTTCAGTCAAGCGTCTCGACATCAGATAGAAGATATTCGGCGAAGATCTCAGGAAAGCGCTCAAAACAGGAGGTTTTCCTATAGTACGCATCCTTAACTTGGGTGCAAGCGAGAATGAGGTGCCCGCAGTTTCATTTTATGAGAATACCAAATATTTAGGAAAATTCCTTGAATGAAAAGGTATAGATGTTTTTGACTCCATCGCAATATTTCAAAGCTGAGTTCAGAGAAATATTTACGAAAAATATGATCGAGCACGTCGCAGTTGTAAAATCAATGAAATGGCTTGCAAAACCTGATACAGGATTCCGGCCTAAGCGGCTCAACTTTACCTCTCACGAAACATTCGATCAACTTCCCGAAAAATTCAAATCTTTTCTGATGTTTCACCGTCAGAAGGATTCCCTTTTAGATGGGAGGAATTCAGAATGAATGTTCAATTAAATAATGTTCAATTAAATAAAGTGTTCAATTAAATAAAGAATAATTACGATAAACCGTCGCTCAAAAGAATATGTGCAGAGTTTGGAGTCGATCCGAGCACAGACACAGTTCTCCAAAGTTCCTAGAAATTAACAATCTTCCACAATGGCTCTCTCTAGCGCCGGGTTGAGCTTTTGAGACAGTCGGTCACTCTCGACAACAACTACCGCTACATCACAAGTCCTTTATTTAATACTAGTGGCTTCTAAGACTTTGATGAACTCGCTTAGACATATGAGTATTCCGCTTTGACACATTCGGTTTTCATCTGAAGCACTAATATGATGTGTATCTCGTTTGAGAAGGAACGGCTTTCGCTTTCTTTTGAACGTAGCTAGTTGGTGTAACACAATCATGAAAGATAGTGCTGACGGCCGGACTTATGCGTTGCCATATTCTCTTACTGATACAAGGTAAGCTATATACTAAAACAATGCCTTATTGCACGGGGTGCAGAAATAACGAGCGAAATGGGCTGCGTAACTTAAGTTTGAAACACAGGCGCAAAAACCTACCATTGTCTCGGGTAAGAAATGAGTGCTTCTCGTCCATTTGAACTTTTTTAACGTTGTACATTGGAAAACTGCCTCAAAAATCGAGGATCCTCTGAGGTTGGGCCTTCCTGTCTGCCAAACCAAGTAATTTCACTTCACTGAGTTCTCCGAACTATCTTTGAATTGGGTAAGGGCTGCTCTAACGCCTTAAAGTGCACCTAAACCCAAAAAATTTTTTTCGCTTCACGAAATAAGCGTATTTTTTGGAGTATTTCTGTGCAAAAAGTTTTTTATTTGCTCAAATCTTCAATTTTCTGTGCCCAATCAAAATAAGGAAAATCGGCCGCCATCTTGCCCCACGACCGAGTTTAAAGAGGAATGGTTCTAGCGGGTAATGTGACCTCAAATCGAGAACACGAAAGTCTGCATTTCACACATTTCACTTGTTTGGGAAGGTTGTAGTCGATATTGTCCGAAAATATGCCGACTAAGTGTGTTGTAGAAGGATGTAGCAACGTGCGAAATTTGCAAGACCTAGTCGGCATATTTCGGACAATATCATTTCTACATGTTGTTCAATATCATGTATTCATGTATCACGTTCTGCCAATGCTGGATGGAATAGGCTACTTCTCTCGCGTATTGCGGACTACTGTGACGTTAAGTTTTCGTGCCCAAACTGGACTTTCGCGGACGACACAACAATAACGGGGGAGACTAGTTGGTACACGTGACTAGGCAGCGAGAACAGGAACTCATCACGATTCCCTGGAACAGGCGACCTGCTTCGAGTGAGCTTTTAGGGACGTTAGGACGAGAAAACCTTTTGGTGCCACAGTAACCTTTATCTTAGGTCAGGCTAAAAGGCGACACGACCTCTAGCTTCTTCAGGTTAGTAATCGAAAAATCATTACAAAGTACTTAAATATTGAACCGGTGTAAGGTTCTATTGTTCTTTAAATTGACAATATTTGAGAAAGATTACAAAAGGACGGAAAAAGGTCTTGAAGCTATAGGATTTATTTTTAGATATTCACATGTCGAATATAAAAGCGCAGGTTCAATAAACTTCAGGCCATTAAAAACAGGAAGCTTAGGTGGGAATTCACAGCTTCAATATTAAAAATATACCTATCGTAAAAACAAAAGAGCAGCTTACAACATAAAATGAGAAATACAATTAAAATTTTCTGCTTATCTATGCAAGTTTGGTGTTAAGTTTGGTCGTACGAAAGGAAATTGAAGTTACGAGTATACACTCAGTTGCCAACTACTATGAGAACGAATTTTGCTGACAGGCAGCTGCATAGCAAAGGCAAAGTAACAATGCAATATCTATTTTCAAAAACTACGGTGACTTTTCTATATTTTTAAAACATCGCAATGAAAGAAACTCGCGTGAATTGAGGACGCTAAATATACCGAAAATAAAGAATAAATATGCTTAAATAACCACACGAAAAAATCGCTAAATTTTCCCGTAAATACTTCAGGTGGGCCGGACGAAACAATGCAAAACCATACACTATGCTAGAAGAGATCTGGCATCTAGAGTGACTAGCTGTGTGATACAAATGTGTATCATAAGTGTTAGGGGTTAAGTTTTTTAAAGAAACTGTGGTGCTGCTTCGGTGGAAGATAATTTTGATTTTATCTACCGAAATGATAATGTAAATTGGCCACCGTAAACGCTGATATTTTGAGTGCTAGCCCTTCGTCAGAGCGAATGGAGGAATTTTGGGCCGTGTGTGCGTGTTTATATGCAGAAAATGGAGCTACGGTGCCATTGGTGGGAGCATGGTAACAAGAAAAACAGCAATAAATTAGTAGAAATTAATGAAAGATCAAAGGAAAGGCCGCAGATTTTCCTATGCTGTTAAGAATGATTAGGCAGATTAAAGTGTCTAGCGACTGGTCTTGATGCGTCTTGTCATTCCTTTCTAGGTCACGAAGGTGACCTCAGAATCGGTCACCAAGTCGTCTTCCCGTTTCACCAATGTATATCTTTTAACAACAAGTGCAAGGTATGTAATGGATGACATCGGTGGAGGTTCATGTAAAGTGATCAGTGTAAATGTTTCCTTTCAAGTTAGAATTTGCACTCGATTCCCGGGTGGGTATACGCGCATGCGATAAACACCAAACCAATAAAGGATCTTTTCTTTCTTTATTCCTTCCTATTCTTTGAGGTGTTCTTTATATCGAAGCGGTCAACTGAAATCATTACGTGAAGAAATTACCTGAGTATTATGCGATCATAGCTTTAAGAATAATATCCACTTGGGCAACGAGCACGTGGCAATTAAAAGAAACAAGAAAAGTAAAAAGCTAGTGATAGGTTTCGCTTTGAATCACAACCACGAGTTGACATAATCACAAAATAAATTGTCGCTTACCAACGTTCTCGGGTCTTGACTACTGTTAACGAGGATTACGGTCTAACTTGTCTTCTAGTTTAGAGACGATCTTGATTACATGAGGTTTTATCCTGAACTGAATCGCTAACTGTAATTTTATGTTTTTTATGTCTATAATTTTATATCTTCAAGAACTAATCTCGGAGGCGTTCACCCAACCATAAATATAATTCGCAGCTTCTTTCGGAAGCGGTAACATTTAGCTTTAGCTGAAGTGGCTACAGTCACTAATCTTAAAGCGTCGTTTGGGTCCCGATACTTTCTCAACGTTGTGAATGAAAGGACAAGTTTTGCATCATGTGCTAGTGCATTTGAGAGTTCCGGCCTGGTCATTTGTTTGTAGGGATCTTCTGACAGAAAATCCGTCTATTCATGTTCGAGATACCCCCAGGCTATTATTTAGCATTTTACGCAACCAGCACCTAATTAGAAGGAACTCCTACCAAACTACAATCGCTCATACTAGAAACACACGTGCAAACGTAAAACGAGCAGAGGGTCATGGAAGATTAACTTCTCTTCAGCACCCGAAAAATTGTAGCCCATGATACACAACTCAAATCGCGTGTCACAACACGTTCTTGTGCACGTGAGTGCTACTCGGGTCTCTAAATACACACGATTTGAAGAAGAGCTCTGGCATCTAGAGCCACTGATTGTGTGAAACAAATATTAATTATCCAACTGTACTTCGTAGGCTACAAATAACGCGCGAAACGAGTACAAATGTCACGTGATATTTGTATTCCAGAAATATCTGCGAAATTCGCTCGCACTGAAATAACAATTCGGCGTGTTGGATAATAAATCTCTTGTTAGACGTTTTGTTGTGTAGTTTCAGTGAGCATGTTTACGGTAGTTGGGGGTGCACTGCGCCGGCATCGCAAAGGCCATGGTTTGAATCCCGTACAGGCCTGAATTTTTTTCAAGCCTTATTTTCACTACTGCTTAAGTAGTGATCACCACTAAGAAGATCGCTCTCATACTGACGTATATTATTAATAACGTAAATTGGCCACCATAGTTTCATAACTGACGTTCCAAGCATTAGCCCTTCAGAGCGAATGGAGGAATTTTGGGCTGTGTGTGTGTGTGTTTATATGCACAAAATGGGGCTGCGGTGCATGGTAACGAGAAAAACAACAATAAATTAGTAGATTGAAAAGCGTTCGCCGATTTCAAAGATAAACTCTTGTTCAAGAGTCTTACGGCTTTCTGAACTACCTAAATATAAGGAAAGGCCGCAGATTCTCTGATGCTTTATAGAATGATTAGGCAGATTAAAGTGTCTAGCGACTGGTTTTGATGCGTCTTGTCATTCCTTTCTACGTCGCGAAGGTGACCTCAGAATCTACCTACCCAATTAACCAATGTTTATTTTTCTGCAACAAGTACAAGTTATGCAATAGATGACATTGGTGGAGGCGCTCGTGAAGTGATTAGTAGTATGTATGGTTTGGGTCCAGATATTTTCTCAACGTTTTGAATGGGAGGACAAGTTTTGCATCGTGCGCGAGTGCATTTGAAAGTTACGGCTTGGTCATTAGTTTGTGGTGAACCTCTGACCAAAAAGCCGTCTACTCTTGTTCGAGATACCCCCAGGCTATTATTGAGCATTTTACGCAACCAGCACCGAATTAGAAGGAACTCCCTACCAAACTACAATCGCTCATACCAGAAACACACGTGCACGGAGGATTAACTTCTCTTCAACACACGTGAAGTTGAAGCTGATGATAAACAACGCAAATCGCGTGTCACAACACGTGCTTGCGCACGTGCGTACCAGTCAGGTATCTAAATAAACGCGATTTGCGTGTTGTTTATGATCACGTTCAAATTCACGTGTGCTGAAGAGATGTTAATCTTCCATGACCTTACGCTCGTTTTACATTTGCACGTGTGTTTCTAGTTTAAGCGATTGTAGTTTGGTAGTGAGTTCCTACAGCACAGCAACTCAAAGACTACCCGTAACCTTTCATATTGAGGTTAGTGTATGCCGATTTGCGGCTACACGTCAAACAAGTCACTTTTGCGTCTCAAATGAGGATTAAATTCACTTGCGTAAAATGTGTGTTTAGTAACTGGTTTATAATCGGCTTTAGTGCAGGGTCGGCAGTAGAGATTAGCCTAGCTTAGCATTTGGGCGAATGAAAATATTATGCAACTCGCTGAACGGCTGAGATAAAAGGAAGGCATCAAAGTGAATTTGGGTATTCCTTTGATGGGATATTTTGTTCTACATCAAGTGCTTCTTCTGGTCGCTGGATTAGACTCTACGCCAGATGGTAGGTGTCAGTCTCCTCAACTAAGCCTCAATTACCATTGATTGCGTGAAAAGCTCAATAATAGCTTGGGAGTTACTCGAACAAGAGTAGACGGCGAATAATTTTACCGGGAGATTTTTAGAGGCAAATTTTGTTTTCCAGACTGAGCAGTTGAATGATCTATTGACTCTTATTCCACAAAGTAGCTAGTCCCTTACATCAATCTTCCTTTCAAACAGTGACTATACCATTTCATTACTGCATGTTTTAGATTTTAATTATTTAAAACAAATTGAATTTCAAATATTCACATGTTCAATTCATTCATTCATTTTTGTACAAGTCTACATGCTTCCTTTTGTCTTGCAGAATTCTTCTCTGTTTAGCTTAATTGTATTCCTCTACATTCACGGAGTGCACGTGGATTGCAAGGTAGGCAGACATATGATACACATTTGTATCACACAGTCAGTGACTCTCTATGCTAGCGCTCTAGTAGAACATGATACATGATTACATGATGTTGAACAACATGTAGAAATGAGTTCGACCGAGTGGGTGCGTTCCCTTTGTTCACTGTATTAAAGGGGAAGATTAAACGAGTTGTACATTATTATTCACTTATGCACTTATACTCTCTCATCAGGTTGACCGCTACAATTTCAACCTTTTCGAAAATGGGACAAGTTTTACGGAGAAGGTAGAGGTGGACGTAGACAACCAAACAGAAGTGTTTAGAGTTCCTCGCCATAACGATAACGATGCAATGGACTTAATGAACGATTTCGCTGCGGTAAGAAATCAATTCCAAATTTGAGTACAAAAAAAAAATAAAACGGATTAAAGAGCGTTCGAAATATATAGCGGGTGGCACCTAGACCAAGGGGTGGTGCATAAGTATTTTTGAGGCTTCAAACCAAGGAGACTATCTCGTCCTCACACGAAAAATTAACAATTTAAAGGGGGACTAAATTGTTTTGCATTCCAAGTGATCAATATGAAGAGGAAGTAACTTGCTTTGAAATGTCTACTTCGATCGCCATTGACAACATACTGCTTTCGCATTAATCTCATCAGTGCTTTGACTAACACAACATCACTTTATTGTTTTCTTTCTTGCACTATGCTTGAACATCTAATTTACCTGGGGACAACACCACAATCTGAAACTTCCACTCTGCATACAGGTAGCTTATTTTCCAGTGACTTGGGATTAAATTGAAATAATTTTCAATGTTTCGTTTCGTTTCAATTACCTTGCCATTGTTCAGGTGTACATTGCCATTGTATGGTGTACATTTAAATCGACTGAAACAATCTTCCTTTCGAAGATGGCCCGATCAAAGTTTAATAGGTAGAGTTGTCACAACCGCTTGCAATTAAAAGTCGTCAATCAAGTCTCATTTTTTGTCGCAGGGCCTAACAGCTCGTCGTGTTCCTTTAAGTAAAGATTGCTATGTGTCCAAGTTGGACCCATCTGTTCCTTCACCACGAGAAATGAAGATGGAAATGGACAAGGTTAGTGTTATCGCCATTATTTTGCCTTGGACATATTACTCGCGGAGAACTTACAGAAATGAAAAAACGGCGACTCTCGGCAGAATGTGCGTGAAAGTTTTAGTTGTGTTAAGGAGTTGAATACAGTTTCTCGAGAGTACTTCGCATGAAAGAGCCACGGTCTACGACAAAAAGCAATATCATGATAGTAGATTTTAGACCTAGTGCGAGTGGTTTTGCACCATACAGTGTGTGAATCTTGAATTTATCGAGAACCTCGAGGGGTTTAAGACGAAATTTAAACAGTTAAAGTCTGCTCCAAACATCGGTCAGGAAATCTAGGAATTCTTAGGAAATTACTCCTACTGAGGGAGATGAGTCGAGGTGGGTTAGCTAATGAGTGTGAAAACAGGTTGTTGCCCTCACGAATAAACAGACGGACGGAAACAACTCTATAAACTTCCTCTGGGAAAAGGCTTTCCTAGGGGCACTCGCTGGCTGCGGGAAGGCCGGGATCTATTACGGCTGTTGACTATCCTTGAGACAATGACTAGCAACAGCAAAGGTTGGCTCCAATGTAGACTTATTCTGAGAACGCCACTGAACTTTTTTGACCAAACTGAGTTTGACCAGGCTTGACCAGAACTAGCTTGACCTGGCTTAGTTTCTCTTAACCAGAACTGGCTCGACCAAAGAAAGCTTTTCAAAACTGCTCCATTTAAGCCTAATGTACAAAGGATTAGGTAATTCTATGAATTATCTAAAGGATGCACTACACTATTGGCTCTGGAGGAATTTTGCCTTTTACAAGATTATTTACTTTCGAAAAGTTCTGGTGGATAACAACTACGCAATGGGTAGGTGACGGTTACAGTTTAACACTAATTACAGTTAAGAAAAACTGTTTACGGCTGACTGAATAGGAACTGGTAACATTTATGCTTTGCTGAACTTAGCAAGATCTCACCGTTTCTACGTTGAATTTTGTATATTTTTTTGCGTTAGCATAAAAACTTGATAACTGAAAGTCCTATCATTACAATGTTACACTGTTCTTGTTCATTCGTTCGACTCATGAAAGTGTTATCTGGTACCATAGTTCATCTTGTTGTCGCTGTTGCTGTTGTTTGTTTATTCGTTTTCATCGAGCCCTGAGGTTTGTGGCGAAGAACTGGGAGAGGAAAAAACAAAACCATCCAGAGACTGATGTGAGCTACTTAACGGCACAGAACACACACGAACGCGCTTGCTCGTGCAATAAACGACACTGCATTCAGTTGCACCAAATATGATGAGTTTCCGACTAAAAATTTCTTACCCCTTTAGTGTACAAACGGAGTGCTTTCTTTTTACAAAGTGGCGATGCCTAAGAGAGAAAAGTCTAAGCATCAGGTCTAACAAAGTACGTGTGCAATAAAAATTCCTAAAATCATACTGTTTTAAAATCATTACAGGCGTCAGAGCAGCCCTTACCAAATAAAGTGAAAGTTCGCAGAACTGAAGTGAAATTACTTGGTTTGGCAGACAGGAAGGCACTACCTCAGAAGATCCTCGATTTTTGTGGTAGTTTTCCAATCTACAACATTAAAGAAGTTCAAATGGACGAGAGGCACTCATTTATTACCCGAGAAAATGGTAGGTTTTTGCTCCTGTGTTTAAAAATTAAGTCACAAAGCTTATTTTGCTCGTTATTTCTGCCCTCACAGCAATAAGGTATTGTTACCTTGCATCAGTAAGAGAATATGGTAACGCATCAAGCCAAGAAAATTCGATCGCGACGTTGTGATAGTAAGTCCACCCGTCAGTACTGTCTTTCATGATTGTGTTACACCAACTAGCTACATTGAAAAGAAAGCGAAAGCCCTTCTTTCTCAAACGAGATAAATATCATATTAGTATTTCAGGTGAAAATCGAATAAGTCAAAGCGGAATACTCATATGTCTAAAACAAGTTCATCGAAGTCTGTAAAGCCAAAAAGCTTCAATTTGCAAATATTGCGTGGCAAGGCCAAGCGAAATCCGAGTTAAGAAAACATCACTTTATGTGCGCTGCTAAGCCAGACTGTCACGTCAAAGCATAACGCCAATCCAATTTAATAAATTCTTTGACATCCCGAGCCTGCATTTAAATTATAATGTGTTGTAGCATCAAACCACGAAAGCACAAGCACCTTTAATTGTGCTTGAGACAATTTCAGTAGTTTCAATGAAGTAACCTCAACCACCACGGTTTTAAACACTTAAAGGAGCCTGATATTCACAATTTTTGTCTTTGTTTAGGCAAGGGACGACGGAAACGGAGTCACTGGATATCCCAGTGGAATGGATGCTCCCATGACGACAGAAAAAAAATGGAGGATTGTCTAAACAAAGTTGGACATCTGAACCTCACATTAAGCTGCAAGTACGATACTATTGCCTGCTTCTACAGAGCTACCTGCAACCATATTGCCACAACAAATACATTGTTACCTACCTACCAGTGCACTGGAATCCAACATGACCTCAACTTCGTAGGCCTCTGTTGTAGTGCTATTTGTTAACTGAAGAGTGATTGTTTGTTAAGGTTATTTTTTAAAGGTTTTTCTTGTGATAAAATTGTAAAACACTGCAACATAGTACATGGAATAGTAAAGACAGGTTTAAATCAATAAGGCAGCGCAGGGCAGGATGATTTACGAACTAGTACTGTTAATAAAACTTCGATTTACTTTTCTTTTTTGTTTGGACCGGGAGAAGCACGACGGAATGCGAAGGGCAAACAAATGCGTCAAGGTAATGGCCTTTCAAACGAGTTACCAGTATGTCAATAAAGATTGAAATTTTCCCATTTTCAGATGTGTTATCGTAAATCTGAAGTTTTTATCCCCTTTCCCTTTTGCCTAAAAGCTGATGAGAACCATAAGTCTCCCAAACTGGCATGATGGGCCGAAGAGACATGCAAGTCAAATTAAAGGACTTTTGCTGCTATTCAATCATCACCCGTGTTCTTGAAATGAACCCCGTTAATTCGAACCCACAGGGTTTGCACCAGTCTCAGTCTGAAATAGAAGGGGTTAACTTTTCATTGACTCTATTCTTTAGTACTGGTACGATATGACTATATGCCTTTGTATCTTTCTTATGGGGATTGCAAATATCGAAGCGTGGGCGGGAGGGAAGCGGAGGTGACGGAGAAAAAATGCGAGACAGTCTCCACTCTGTTCAGGGAATAGCTACACGTGGAATCACACTCTGTTACTCAAATACTATGAATACCGAGCCTAAGAGACCATTTTAGTGAATATTCTTGGATGATTTGCCTTAATTACGATTCCTTAATTACGATTCATGTTTCTACATTAGATTTTTTTGGAAAAAAAAAAAGGTAAAAAGTGACACTGTCAGTGCCAACATAGCGGATTTGGCATAAAAATGTTTCAGCTTTAGAAGCTTCATCTTAAAGAAAAGCAATAAAAGGTGTACCCAATTTCGATTAAGTGGCTGAAAAAGAGGAAGCAGAGGGGAAAGCCGAAGATCCGTTCCTATCAGTGACTATACTAAGCATAAGGCACAAGGCTTTAAACTATACACTGATAAAAAGCTATTGGAACTAAAGCAGATCGAAGGCGTGCGCGCGATTATACGATTACAACCATACGCTTCAAAGTCAAGTACCTGCTAGGGAAGCAGAAAATTGGTGATCTGTTGTCTTGTTTGCACTGTGGAGCTAACAGAATCTTCATCGGCCCACAAAGTTGCAGATGAATTTGTCAGGTTCTTAACTGCAAAGCCCCATTGAAAGACAGATAGTTTTTGAGTTGCAGAAATGCGTAGATAATGTATGGCTGCCGTCAGCTGACTTAGTTTCGCAAGACTCACAACGTAGAATCAAAGGCACTGCCGTCACCGACGTCCGAAAAGCTACAAAAACAGGAACTAACCCTGCCAACGTGCAAAGAGGTCCACAAACAAGACCTAATCTTACCAACGCGCCAAGGGCCACGTTAAGAACTGTTTGAACGAACAACTACCAAACTATAAACTGCAAAGTGCAGTCCCCAGGTAAAATGTTGCGTGACGTGATGATAAAACCGGATGTAAATAAACCGGAAAAAAAACCATAGGCACAGATGGGAAGTGGAAAGGTGACCAGCAGAAGCGGTATATTCCAGTATGCAGTAGACTGTGTATTAGTGGATCCCTCTTGGATTGTAATTCCAAACAATTTTAGATCAAGAAAACCATCTTACTTCATTTCATAAACGAAGGGAAAAAAAGAATATTTGCAATTTACACATTTTTCATGGGAGAGAATAGTGCATGTATCTACGCTACTATAGCATTTAAGTAGCTTCTTAATTATGGCAAATAATAAGAAGCTGGGGGGTCCAAATGATGTGTTCATTAGAAACAACCAAAGTCATACCAGCCCTCTTCTTGATGTTGGCAACAGTCAGTCAGTTCCAAAACCTGGAGACTTGTTGCATTTCAGAATATCTGTATAGTGTCATGACAGTAGATCCTACGTATAATATTGGCAAGTTTAATGTTACCTCTGCGACGTACCACCATCTACTTTTGCTTTTGAAAAATAACAGGAGAGCACCCTATTTCCATCGGGCCTCTTCTCGCTAGTCAAACCTTTACTTACGATGTTTTTAGTGACTTTGGCCACTGTACCCAAAGGAATTTCCCCTTTCTCAAAAAAGGTTTGAGTGAAAAATTATTTGTGAAATAAAGGCATTCAGTGAAGTGATGGCAGCAAAGGAAAGAAAAAAGGAGACTGTTCTGTACTAATGTACCCATGGAGAAGACCATAGAACTGCTCGCTGAAGCAAATTTCCATTTCTTAAATGGTCTTTGCCATTTAAAACGGCCGATGGCATTTCTCAGAACGGTCGTTGCCATTTAAAACGGTTAATGCCACTCTCAGAACAGTTGATGCCTTCGGAAAGACCGATGCAGGAAGGTAACCGATACTTCCGACTCGCCGACGACATACGTGACAATCAGTCCGCGTAACTAGCCTTCCCATAAGCCATCGCGATTTTATCAACTTAAAATGGTGGACAAACCCGACAATAGTTTCCTTAAATATCTAATAACTTCAGCTATAAAAGAGGTCGACGATTACCTCAAGGCGATTTCAGGGAATAGAGAAAAGTTCAAATTGCACTTTCTGACCGAAGATATGACAAAGAAAAAAAAAATCTGGGGCAATGGATCTCCGAACACGAAGTAATAAACAGCATCTCAGTCAAATTAAAGACAAAGAAGACACCAACAAGCGGCCATGTGTTGCAGAATTATTATAGATGCCAACACAACATTCGCAACTGGTAAAGATCCACAGCACAAATGACACTTAAATCCACCTGCTAGAATGAAGAACACTAATAGTCCCCTTTCAGACGATAGTGAAAATAGACAATAAGGGATGTTGTTCTGTGGACATAGAGTGGAAACACAATCATTTACTTGAAACTCTTGAAGCTTCTAATTTCCATGAGCTTTCTCCTGAGAGCACAGAAATGAGTTTTTAAGCTGTTTAAAAGTGGGTATAAATCAGTAACCACAATGCAACAGTGCTTGAAAGAACTAAAAAAATCAAGTCAGGATGAATGGAGTTTCACAAGAAAAAGGTCAATCGAGCAGTAATACCGAGGAGAAGGGACTTCAGTTACCTTAACATGTAATTTGGCAAGGATAGGTATGGTGAACAAGAAGTTATGATGTATGAAAGACTTGCAGAAACACTTGAACAACCCAAGAAAGACTACCCTGAAGCTACTACTTGTCACTAGATATATGAAGGTGATGATATGCCTCTTATAATTGCTATTGTAACGCCACCTATGAACCGCGTACACAAGGAAGTACAGCAGTCTGCGGAGTGGGTATTTGTCGATGCTACTGAAGAACACAATCTTACATGCATACATGAGCACAATCTTATTGTGTTTGTAATGTGCACACGCAGTGTATCTGGAGCACCACCACTTGGTATCTTGATCACCAGTGATGAGCAGGAGCTTACACTTAAACAGGGCTTTATAACGCTTTGGTCTTGTTTACCAGCGTTTGAGTTCAATGATTGTGGTGGGGAACAAAGCCCTCCAAGTCATCCTTACTTACAACTGTTGTTACCGCTGGGCTTGACGTTCCCCAGCTGGATCCCCTGCAGAGGCGCTTGACTTTCGTATATGCGCGTGAGTTACCTTCGAGTAAAGACCACAAGGGCCATCCAACGAGTTTTTACCCGAATTCAAGAGTAAACGGATAACTTTATGGTTTGTTTTCGCTCGTATTTTCTAAACGGTAGACTTTACGATTAGACTTTACTCGCATTTACAACTGTAAAGAAGAAAGAAATGCTCTGACGTCTGTTTGGCTAACACTTATTTTACTACTTTGCATCTAACACGTCCTCCAGTAACTTTGGAGGTGGCTTCACGAGGGTAAAAACAGTATCAGCCAAGCAGATAGACCCCTGGTTTCTCAACCTTTTCGAGAAGTCCATATATACTGAGACAAAACAAGATTTTGAGATACACAAATCTAGTCAGCTATTTGCAAAATCTATACAACAACAACAAAGCTTTTGCTTTATGCTTTAGGACAGAATTGCCTGCTAGAGGGAATCACACCAACAATTTTGCTGAGGCTCAGTTTTTGGTTTTCAAGGACCTGATTCTACGGCACACCAAAGAGTACAATGTTATCGAACCAGTAGACAGGAAGACAATTGATCAAGAAGATCATTACAAGAATAAGCTTCTCAGTATTGCTGATGGGAGTCATGATGGTGTGTACAGACCAGTTCATGGGGAAAGGAGAGGATAGATCTAGATGCCTCTCTCTACTGTAGAGAACTTTGCAATAATGATTCAAAATTGGAAGCTCTTCAGTGAGTCAAAGGTCAGTGGAGTTTTTATTTCCTAGCCGTTACAGTAACAAATTGCAATGACGGGACGACCGAGAGGGCGTACTAAAATGTTATGATTTTAGAAATTTCTATGTTGTTCAGCTTTGAAATTATACTAAGACAATTATTCGCCTTAAGTTCGGTGAATATTGTCAAGTAATCCCCTCAACTTCGTCTCGGGGATTATTCGACGATATTCACCTCGCCTTCGGCGAATAATTGTTAAATACAGTGGACATGACACTTGGAATATGTAGCTGCATGGTTGGCAAAGACAGGAGCCCGTGTAAACACCAGTATGTACTGTGGGTGGCAAATGATGTGCACTTCATCAATTTCGTCCCAGTCACCAATCCACATGAAAGGCAGAAATTGGCCTGGATAGCAATAGGCAAAACACTTCCTGTTGTTTGCTATGAGTCATTACGCTCTAGTGATGCTGGGTAAAAAGATGCTTTACATACTAATGGTTCCAATGGTCTTGTTACTAAGGCATAAACTGGTATGGAAACATTACAACAAGGGTCAAACTACTTAACTGCTCAAAAATTACACAGCACTGATGATCAGAATGATTCCATTGAGAATGCTGAAAAATTGTTAAGAAACTCTTGTGAACAAAACATTCAAAAGTTCCAAAGCTCAAGAGACTTAAATTTGGCCAAAGATATAATCATGCTAGAGCTATGCAATCTTATTTGGCGAGCGCTCCTTTTACTCTTGGGGCCAGTGAAATAAAGAAATCAGGAAATGGAAAAAATTATTTGAGTCAAGCCAAACAGAAAACGAAAGTGTTGTAGTGGAAGCCGTCAGGCTGTATCAAAAGGGCGACCAGTACAACTACAACAACCCACCTCCAAAACACAGTGTAGCCATGACTTGGCTAAAGCAGTGCAAACAAACGCTAAAAGTAGTAAAAAGTCTGGTTCCCATGGTATGACATCCAATACAAAGCATATACAAAGGGAAAAAGGAAAACAGAAAAATTTTTAATAATAAATAACAACAATCTTTTATCAGGAAGCTCCATCACAATAGTGGTTTACATAGAGGTCCTAAATACTAGATGTGTATTATATAAAAATACAATTGAAACATAGAAATTTGAGCTAAAATCAAAATATAAAAATGATTACAACATATACACTGCAAAGATTAATTTAAATTAAAAAATACTTAATTATAAAAAGCAGAAAAGAGACACTTCTTAAAAATTGGCAAACTTGCTGAGTTTCTTACAGTTCTCTCTAACTCATTAAAGTCTTTGATTAACAGTGATACCGCGAACGATGTTTTCCCCATTTGTATTTGATTTTGGGGAGCCTTACAGTATCGTTACTACGCGTATTGTAGGAGTGCATATCACTCTTTCTTACAATTTCCAAAGAATGATTAATTTCGCCATTAATACACTTGTATGCATATATACATCGATGACATTTACTACGTTCTTCAAGATTCAGCCATCTCAAGACTGTTAATGCATAAGTGGATGAGGAGTGAAGTGATCTATCTAATTTCAACTTAGCTGCTTTGTTTTGCAGAATTTGTAATTCCTTCATTAGTGTGACATTGTCCTTGTCATCCCAGCATAATCAAAAATAGGTAGCACCAAGCTATTATAATAAAGTAACCGGGCATTATAAGGTAAATAATACTTAATCCTACGTAAAAGACCAAGGTTCTTATTAACCTTACATGAAATATACTCAACATGGTCGGACCATCTAAATGTTGAGGACAACATAACTCCCAAATATTTAAAACTAGTTACAGAATTTATATCAGTGTCAAAAATAGATAATGAGAAAGAGGAAAACAAGTTTCCTATTACTACCTATAATCATGGATTTCGTCTCAGTAAGATTCAAAGTTAGCTTATTTTCATGTAGCCACTGGGCAGCTTGCAAGAGATCATCATTCGGTGCCTCTTCCAACAGGTGTGGCTCCTTAGCAAAGTACTAGAGGACTGTGTCGTCAGCATACAAAGTCACCTTGCAATTCTATATAGCCAGAGGAAGGTCATTAATATAAACCAAGAAGAGAAGGGGTCCAAGAGTACTCCCCTGTGGCACCCCAAAGGTCATCGGGAGAGGGTCAGACATAGCATCACTACAAGCAGTCCGCTGTTTACGATGACTCAGGTAGGACTTGAACCACTGTAGCGTGTTGGGCGAGACACCGATAGCCGACGATTTAGATAACAAGATCTCCTGGTCAACGGTATCGAATGCCTTGGTCAAATCTAAGAACACTACACCACACAGTACTCCACTCTCAATAGGACCACTCTCCATAGGACCTCATCTGCAAAACTGGTGAGAGCTGATGTCAGTAGACTGTTTGGAACGGAAGCCAAATTGTTTGTTTGAAATGAGGTTATCTGAATTTAGAAAGTCATAGAATTGGAAGTGGACGAACTTTTCCAGTATTTTACTCATCGTTGGTGTAATGTTTATGTCATCTACCGGAGGTCGTCCTATGTATATATTAACACGCTAAGGATTCTGGATCTGAACTATCATGGTTGCCATGAGGCTGATGTATTCTTTTAGTCATTTATTAAATCTCTTTTAATCATATACATCATGAGTTTAAATCGATGAGAAACATCACAAATGGCGACGAGGATGGGATGCCGATAATCGAAGACAAAAATCCTGGAATTACAAGTGTAGAATCGACCCGAAACCAACCAATCAGTTTTGTGTTCAATGAATGAAACAGAATCTTCGTCGACCACAGCACCTTCACAGTCCTCAACAACTTCTGTGATCGCAGCAGCTCCGGCACCCTCAGCAGCTACCACAATGGCGATTAATCTGCCTTCTTTTCCCGAATTTGAGCTTCAACCACGGGACACGACACCCGTTCGCTTTGAAAAATACGTCAAGCGTATGAACAACATGTTTGCAGCAATGGATGTCACCCAAGCATCCCAAAAGAAAGCAATGCTACCACATTCTGTGGGAGAAGATACTAGCGATATATTTGAGACTCTCACAGTTCCAGAACCGCCAGAAGGAAGCGACGAATACAAGACCGCTGTCAAAGCGCTTACTGAGCATTTCGAGCCTCAAAAATGTGTCGATCATCACGTCCAAGTCTTTCGACAAGAAACCCAAAAATCAGGTGAAAACATAATCGGATTCTACGCACGCCTTCAGTTGCTTGCCCGTAAGTGTGAATTCGTTGATACAGATTTGGAGATCAAGCGGCAAATTATCCAGAGCACCTTATCCCTTCGCCTGAGACGTAAAGCCATCGAGCAAAGCCTTAGCCTCGAAAATATTCTCAAGGCCGCTCGCGCCATGGAAACGGCTGATGAACAAACTACAGAGATGGGAAAACAGTTGTCACACGCAGTGAGCGATGGTCGATCTAAAGTAAGCGATGATCGACAAAAGGAGAACTATCGGGGTCAAATAAAATGTGGACCTCGCGGCAAAAAGTGTGGTTTGTGTGGCGGTGGTTACCCACATTGTGTGGCGGTGGTTACCCACGGGGAAGTGCCCCGCTCACGGTAAAGAATGTTTGAGTTGCGGTAAGATGAACCACTTCTCCAAAGTTTGCCGCAGCAAGCCCAACCGTAATCGCTCAAGATTTGCACGCCCAAAGAAATATTCCAAAAATAAACACCATGCAAGGCCTGCAGATGTCGGAGGGTCCTCAGATAATGAAACTTCTACCTTGACAAGTGCTGATTGTGACAACGGTGAAGAATACACGTTTCGCACCATTTCACAGGAACCACAGGGTACCCATCCCAACTTCCAAGTTAAAATCTTCGAAACACCCATCCGAGTGTTAGCTGATTCTGGAGCAACTGTCATTGTTTTAAATTTCAAGGACTTTGATATCCTAAAACAAGAGCCGCAACTGTCAGCTACCCGCACTAAGGTGTATCCATACATGACTGCCAAACGGCTAGATCTTTATGGAAAGTTCAAGGCTAAGATTACTAGCGACTATGGTTTATCAGAGGAAACATTCTATGTTGCCAAAGGTTCCTCAAATTCTATACTCAGCTGGATGACATCACAGAAATTGAATCTTATCAGGGTTATAAACACAGTTGATCAACTGTCTCCTGCTCCACCTCCTAACGCTCCTGACTTCTTGGAAAACTATCCTGGCCTAACTCGTGGAATGGGTGAATACAAAGGGGAACCAGTTCAAATACATATAGATGAATCTGTCAAGCCATTGGCTCAACCATATCGTCGCATCCCATTCCATGTTAGAAAGCAAGTGGAAGAGAAGCTTAAGCAACTAGAAGAAGATGACATCATTGAACGTGCCAAAGGTCCAACCCCATGGGTATCACCAATCGTTGTAGTACCAAAGCCTAACAAACCAAATGAAGCAAGAATCTGCGTTGATATGCGTTCCCTAAACAAACCCATTGTCAGGGAACGACATATCATTCTCACTATCGACGATGTAGTGTCTGATCTCAATGGTTGCAAAATATTCAGCAAGATTGATTTAAATCAAGGCTATCATCAAATCCCGCTTCACCCTGACTCGAGACCGCTTACCACATTTTCAACCCATGTTGGGCTTTTTAGATATAAACGCTTGAATTTTGGTCTTTAGTGTGCAGCAGAAATCTTCCAAAAGAAGGTTAGTGATACAATCTGTGGGATACCTGGTGTTAAGAATATCAGCGATGATATCTACGTTGGTGGTGTAGACAAGGACGATCATGACCGACGCCTAAAACAGGTGTTCCACCAGCTCCACACAAATGGACAAACCATCTATTTGCCAAAATGTGAGTTTCAAGTACCTACCATGCTCTTCTTCGGTCATGTGTTTTCCGAAAAGGGAATGTCACCCGATCCAAGAAAAGTTGATGCTCTTCAACATGTCGCTCCTCTAACCAGCATCTCAGAAGTACGCAGCTTCCTGAGTTCTGCAGCTTTCTACTCAAGGTTTATAAAGGACTTCGCAGTAATCACCAGACCCCTTCGACAGCTCACCCGCGAGGAAGTAAAGTGGCAGGGGACAGAAGCAGAACTATCATCGTTTGAACGCCTGAAAGCTGCATTATCAACCAAGACTGCGCTTGCATATTTTGATCCCGGAAAACCAACCTCCATATTTGTTGATGAAAGCCCTATAGGCGTAGGTGCTGTCTTAACCCAGAAAGATGAGTCCGCCAATGAAGTAATGCCGCTGCATTATGCCAGTTGTCCGCTCACCCCTTCCCAGCCAAGATATCCACAGATAGATCGCAAATCTCTACCAATATACTGGGCGGTTAAACGTTTCCACCTGTTTGTTTATGGTAATGAGTTCAAAGTCGTTACTGATCACAAGCCTCTGGTAACTCTGTTTAACAACCCAGCATCTAAACCATCAGCTAGAATCGAACGCTGGCTCATGGTGTTACAGCAGTATCGCTTCACTGTGGATTATCCCCCAGGCGCTGCTAACCCAGCCGACTACGCCTCCAGACACCCAGTTGGAGATCCTGAATCTCAGAACTACGAAATAGAATCTGAGCAACATATTGCGTATGTCGCGAGTAATGCTGTACGAAAGGCTATTACACTTTCCGAGATAGAATTGGCAACTGAAAAGGATCTAATCCTTCAAGCCGTTATTGCCGCAGTCAAGTCCGGCTGCTGGCACAAGGCACCTCCCAATTTGTCTCTTTCTGAGCTATCACGGTATGAGCAAATAAAGGAGCAACTAACCTGTACAGACACCTTCCTACTGAGATCCAATCGTCTCGTGGTACCTGCCACCCTGCAGGAACGAATTGTGGACATTGCACATGAAGGTCACTTGGGCATAGTAAAGACCAAAGCCCTCCTAAGAGAAAAGGTGTGGTTCCCTTACATGGATAAAATGGTCGAAATGAAGATTAAAACGTGCTTACCATGTCAAGTTGTGACACCAGTATTCACCAGAGAACCGCTTCAAATGTCAATATTACCTGATAACCCTTTCGATGACGTAAGTGTTGATTTCGCGTACGTCGATGGTGAAAACCTCCTCCTATCGGTTGATGATTTCTCAAGGTTTCCATTCGTTGTACCAGTGTCCTCTACATCCGCTAGTGCTGTTATACCTAAGCTTGATCAGCTGTTCGCCACCTTCGGAACGCCCCGGGTGGTCAAGACAGATAATGGTCCTCCATTCAATGGAGAAGACTTCGCCAAGTTTTCGCAGGTGCTTGGTTTCAAACATCGCAAAGTCACACCGCTTTGGCCTAGGGCCAATAGTGAAGTTGAAAGATTCGTGAAAATGCTCAAGAAAAGTACCAAGGCTTCAAAAGCTGATGGGAAGAATTGGAGGAAGGAACTACAACTATCGCACAACGCCTCACGGAACCGCTGACACAGCCCCTGCGGTGTTGCTATTTAAACGTGCTGTCCGCAACAAGCTACCGCAAGCAAATTGTGCAGACCCAGTATCTGACATGGTCCGCTAGTATGACTCGTCTCAAAAGCTGAAGATCAAGGCTCATGCAGATAACAAGCGCTATGTGAAACCATGTAACAACATCAATCCGGGTGAAACAGTATTAGTGAAAAGACCGTTCACTGCGTCAAAGGGGGTTACTGCGTATGACCCTTCTCCTATGACTGTTGTGCGTAAGAAAGGTAGTATGATCACTGCAGAGAGAGAGGACCGCTCTGTTACGCGAAACTCGTCTTTCTTTAAGAAGCTGGACTAGTCTGCATTCAACAGTTACAGTGGAGATAGTGACGTCGATGCCTCACTGGCCACGAAACAACTAAAACAACCACCAAGTGTGCCAACATCTCCGAATGTGAACACTTCCAACAGTGCTGCATCTGGGACTACAAATGCCCCTCCCATCCAATCAAAGTTGCCAGCTTCAAGTAGCCCTGAAAGTAGTGCTGAAGTTGATGAACTCAAAGAGAGTCCTCAACCCTCAGGCGATGTTTCTAGTTTTGGTGACCAACGACCTTTACGTAGATCTACCAGGAGACCAATCCCCAGAAAGATCTTTGGCCTTTAGCTGTACCATGTTGAAAGCCAACGTTGACATTAATGAGAACTGTGTATGAACTTAGATTTGAGTTTATCACCCTGAATGACTTTTCAGGACTTTGTTGCTGTTTAGAAGAACTAACGTTTGTTTATTTTTTTAACTTAAGACGTTTAGTATAGATTTTCTAACTAGGGGTAATTAAAGGGATGTAATGTTTATGTCATCTACCGGAAGTCGTCCTATGTATATACTAACACGCTAAGGATTCTGGATCTGAACTATCGTGGTTGCCATGAGGCTGATGTATTCTTTTAGTCATTTATTAAATCTCTTTTAATCATATACATCATGAGTCTAAATCAATGAGAAACATCACAGTTGGCAGAATAGAAATTGGGCGACAATTTGGCGCATCTGTCCTACCTCCAGCTCGAAAAGTGCAGCCACTTTCGAGCATTTCCATATTTCGGGAAAATTGCCAGTGCGAATGGAGAGATTCAATAACTTGGTGATCGAGGGACAAATAGCACGCTCGCCACACTTTAAGAGTCTCGCACTGATGTTGTCCAAGCCAATAGCTTTATTTGTCTTCAGAGAAAGCAGATGCTTGGGCACTGTTTCCTCATGAACTTCGTAAAGCGAGAAATACTGTAATTTCGTGGCCGATCTGATTGGGAACATAACAGCAGCTGATACTTTATTTGCAAGACTTCTTCGTGGTGAATAAACAATATAATTTTTCCTAATATTTTTTTCATAATGCAAATTACCTGGATTCCCAAACCTCTCCCTGGATCTGCCTCTGACTTGGAAGAACAAGGTTAAAAAAGATTCAGGTTTTGACTTTGTAGATAAGTTTTGATTTATTCTGTCCTGTTAAAATCTAACACAGTAGTGTGATTATTTAAAATTTGGTTTGAACAGTAACAAGATATGCCTGGACTTATGGATCTTTCCATGGGTTCAGATAATTTGTATGATGCCATCCTGCATGGTACTCTGGCCAATCTCGAATACTTATAATTTTGTAATAGTTTTTGTTCAAGGGAAACCTTGAGGGTATGAATGTTTGTTTACTGTTATCCTGATTGTAGAATATACAATTTTCAGCCATTGATTCACATGGAGCTAAGGATTAACTAAATAACTATATCCAACTAATTATGCAATGTGCGATTCCAAGGTAGAACCATACCTCCCACTAGAAGGGCTTTGAGATTTCACTTTCCTACCACCCTGTAATTTTTGTATAGTCTACTTGAAAAATCCTGGCCTCTTTGAAACCCAACCCCCCCCCCCACCCGACCCCTTCCATGAGGACATATGGTTATGTATTTTATCACACAATGACCAAAATTAATTTCAGAAATTGAAATTGAAAATTGAAAAAATAATTATGAGCCTCTCTGTGGGTAAAGACCCAAAGATCACTGTGGAAAAACGAAGATCTCAAGATTGAAGCGAAGATCTGAAAACTGACTAAAAAATTTGCGTGATAAATTGAACACTCAGATATAAAACTGTCTAAACTATCTGTTATTTCTGAATTTGACGTTGAAGCAACTGAAATTCAAAGCCGCAGAGAAAGGGGCATTAGAAAAAGGAGAAATGAGGACATGGTGTTCTAACTAACATTACTAAAACGGTGGGAGTGTAGAGTAATCCTCATTTTAAGTCAACAGGTTAGTTGTGTAAGTTAAAGCTACAAGCTTGTGGGATCGCATAAAGAAACCCCATTCTTCATATGTCGTAAATTGCATAGAACACTGAACAAACAGAACGTTGCCAAAGAATCCAACAATCCTTTGCTGTTTCAATAACTGTTTATATTGCTTTTCCTGAGTTCAAAGAGTGAAGTATGCAATTTGCTATTGAAGTGAAATATTTACCAACTGTGAATAACACTAAATAAACATTTAAACCACTTCAATACGTAAAACGAATATCTTTCTAAAAAAAACCAAGATTTGCAAAAAAATCACGAAGAAAACGAAGACCGTGGGTACCCATAGAGAGGCTCAATTATGTCTTAAACATTCATCAAAAAGGAATCTCAAATCATGTCCCACGTACGAACTTTTCACGAAGGTTGTCGTCTGTTCGGCTATTTGACAATTTTCTTGACCAAATCTAGCGCCGACAGTTACTGCCATCGAATATCCAGTTTGCCGTGTTTCAGACCCAGAGATGACGATACAAGTAGCCCGCATACACTTGACAAAGAATAGTTGACGAGGTCAGAAAATGGTCGTAATACCTGCGATTTCTGCCGTCGAGCACCCAAACTCATCATTATCATCCGACCAGGAAGTAAAGTAAATGCGTTAAAATCAATGTACAAAGCAAATGCATGCTTTTGAACAATCCAAAGTAACGTCTTTGACTAAAATCGAGTGAGATATTGCGACAGTCGATAAGCCAAGACTCATCAGTATCATCCGACCAGGAAGTAAATTAAATGTGTTAAAATCAATGTACAAAGCAAATGCATGCCTTTGAACAATCTAAAGTAACGTCTTTGACTAAAATCGAGTGAGATATTGCGACAGTCGATAAGCCAAGAATGGTGAATAAACTGAACACGTAGGCCGAAAGTCTGAGAAGCACTACTGCTGATCGGATGTAACACAATGTAAATGGGATGTAACCCTGGATGTAAGCGTAATGATATTCTCCTGTAATGAGGTTGTTTTACAATGGCAATGGTGAAGAAAGCCTCTCAAAGAGGAAAACCAAAACTGAAAAACCGAAGCATCAAAGACAAATTAAAGGTTGAGTAGTCTCCTTGGGAAACTGGGAACAGGGTTAAAATGTTTGGGTGCAAAGTCGAACTCGGATTCTTACGTACCACAGGGTTCCACGTTGAATTTATTTTTCGTCGAATGGGTACAAGAGCAATCTGCATTTTTGGCACGTAATACATGAATTTCCTTTTTTTCGTTTTTTGGTTTTTGTTTCTGTGTATTTTTTTGCATAGACAGAGTTCGAACCTCCAAGAGTTCTTAGAAAAAGTAACTTCCTTGTTCTCATTCAAGCCTGCACATCATTTGTTGTTAACGAAACTTGAACATATTTTAACACCTGTCAGTACTCCTTTACTGTAGCTAAACGAGGAGATGATAATTGGTATCCTCTCTTACTTAAACTTGATCCAGTGTAGTAAAGCCAATGGACTACGGCTACCCTCATAACTAATTACAGCCATGCTGAGGTATTTACCTTCAAACTAAACCATAGTTCGTAGAGGGGACTGGTTATGAAACCCGGTAAACATCGGAGGCCGATGTCTTTGTTATGGTTTCCCTTAGTCACGTGATCTTGACCGTGCACATGGAAAATCAACATGGAGATCGGAGTGCAGAGACTCACGCTGTATTTCGCCAGATTTTTGGCTTAGATTAATCTCGATTCCATAAGTGTTATAGCTACACTACTCATTAGTCGTCATGCCCGGAGATAACTGCGCTGTGTTTGGCTGTGGGAGTTGTAGAAGAACGAAAGGGATCGGTATTTGGAAGCTGCCTGCAGCGAAGGACGAGGCACACAAGAAGTGGGTATGTACTTCATGGCTGAATGCCATATAGACGACATATATTGCTAATTCCATATGGACGACATATACATCCTTTCACATCCCTAGCCACATCCCTATCCATCCTTTACCATCCGTATCCATCCTTTACCATCCCTATCCATCCTTTACCATCCCTATCCATCCTTTACCATCCCTATCCATCCTTTACCATCCCTAACCATCCTTTACCATCCCTATCCATCCTTTACCATCCCTATCCATGCTTTACCATCCCTATCCATCCCTAGCCATCCATTACCATCCCTATCCATCCTTTACCACCCCTATCCATCCTTTACCATCCCAAGCCATCCTTTACCATCTCTGGCCATACCCAGCCCTCCTTTACCATCCCTATCCATCCCTAGCTATCCCTATCCATCCTTTACCATTCATAACCCTCCCCAGCCATCCATTACCATCCCTATCCATCCTTTACCATCCCTATCCATCGTTTACCATCCCTATCCATCCTTTACCATCCCTATCCGTCCTTTACCATCCCTAGGCATCCTTTACCATCCCTATCCATCCTTTACCATCCCTATCCATCCCTAGCCATTCTTTACCACCCCTATCCATCCTTTACCATCCCTATCCATCCTTTACCATCCCTATCCATCCTTTACCACCCCTATCGATCTTTTACCATCCCTAGCCATCCTTTACCATCTCTGGCCATACCCAGCCATCCTTTACCATCCCTATCCATTCCTAGCTATCCCTATCCATCCTTTGCCATCCAAAACCCTCCCCAGCCATCCATTACCATCCCTATCCATCCTTTACCATCCCTATCCATAGTTTACCATCCCTATCCATCCTTTACCATCCCTATCCGTCCTTTACCATCTCTGGCCATCCCTAGCCATCCTTTACCATCCCTATCCATCCTTTACCATCCCTATCCATCCTTTACAATCCCTATCCATCCTTTACCATCCATAGCTCTCCCCAGCCATCCTTTACCATCCCTATCCATCCTTTACCATCCATAGCCGTCCCCAGCCATCCTCTACCATCCCTATCCATCCTTTACCACCCCTATCGATCCTTTACCATCCCTAGCCATCCTTTACCATCCATAGCCCTCCCCATCCTTTACCACCCCTATCCATCCTTTACCATCCCTAGCCATCCCTATACATCCTTTACCATCCATAACCCTCCCCAGCCATCCTTTACCATCCCTATCCATCCTTTACCATCCCTATCCATAGTTTACCATCCCTATCCATCCTTTACCATCCCTAGCCATCCTTTACCATCTCTGGCCATAGCCAGCCCTTCTTTACCATCCCTATCCATCCCTAGGTATCCCTATCCATCCTTTACCATCCCCAGCCATCCTTTACTATCCCTATCCATCCTTTACCATCCCTAGCCATCCTTTACCATCACTATCCATCCTTTACCATCCCTAGCCATCCTTTACCATCTCTGGCCATAGCCAGCCCTTCTTTACCATCCCTATCCATCCCTAGGTATCCCTATCCATCCTTTACCATCCCCAGCCATCCTTTACCATCCCTATCCATCCTTTACCATCCCTAACCATCCTTTACCATCCATAGCCCTTCCCAGCCATCCTTTACCATCCCTATCCATCCTTTACCATCCCTATGCATCCTTTACCATCCCTATGCATCCTTTACCATCCCTATCCATTCTTTACTATCCATAGCCCTCCCCAGCCATCCTTTACCATCCCTATCCATCTTTTACCATCCCAATCCATCCTTTACCACCCCTATCCATCCTGAACCATCCCTATCCATCCTTTACCATCTCTGGCCATACCCAGCCCTCGTTTACCATCCCTATCCATACCTAGCCATCCTTTACCATTCATAGCCCTCCCCAGCCATCATTTACCATCCCTATCCATCCTTTACCATCCCTAGCCATCCTTTACCATCCCTATCCATCCTTTACCATCCCTATCTATCCTTTACCATCCCTATCCATCCCTAGCCATCCTTTACCATCGCTAGCCCTCCTCAGCCATCCATAGCTATCCATAGCCATCCTTAGCCTTCCTTTACCATCCCTAGCCCTCCCCAGCCATCATTTAATGTTGCAGTGTATATTATTTGGGGAGGTAGATTGTGACCTATTTGATATGACTTGAGGATTAAAAAGGTTATAGCTCTTGATGTAACCTTACTTACTTGCTTTGTAACCAAATAACCGCAATGTATACACTCTTTTAAAATCAGCAACTGGGAACAAAATTGTACCTTAGACAACAGGAAATAGCATCTCAGAGGTGTTAAAAATCCACATTTTTCCTTGGGGTTAGATATTCTAGTCTTCTCGGATAGGGACGAATAAATGGAGTTCCCGTCTCCTGCAGGGTTAGGGGTACGAGACGTTAATTTCTCATGCACGAGATTACTGGGTGATGGATGTCCTCCCCTGGGGTGGTTGCTGGATGGGAATTGGTCCTGAAAAGTCCCCATGGGGAGTGGTCAATTAACATATGTATGTATGTATTATGTATTTGGTAAAATCCCACTTCCAGCCCTTAAAAATGGTAAATCCTAGCTCCCATTTTACCCCTTCATGACCCTCTGGAAATTTAATTTGCCTATTCTTTTTTCTCAAATATAAAGCCATGGTTCACTTGGTTTTGGATCATTTTTGACGTCATTTCATGTTCGATTACATTACAGACCCATACTCGACAGAACTAACGTCGATTTTTTGACTCAAGGTTTGTCCTTTTACATAGCTGTTTTCCTCTTCAGTTTAAGGTAGTTAGTGGATCTGCACAATTCTTTAATAAATTTTTTTAAATTCTTTCACTCGAAGTTTATTATTTGAGCATTCAAATACTTGAAAAAAAAAGGAGTGGTGTTCGAGCTATTAGCCATCAAAAAGGAACGATTTTTCCGTTTTTCCGCGCGTCTTTGCAGAAAATGTACCTCATCTAATAATTTCTATTTATTCAGATCCATTTAAGAAAAAAAAACAGAAAATTAATGTAAACAAAAAATAGATATTGAGTTTCGAAAACATATCTAGATAAAAAGTCAATCCAATCTTTTGCAAGTAGTTTAAAAAGTAAAATCTAAAAGCAAAATTGTATTTTCACCCCTTTAATCAATCTTGTACCCGCACCCTCTCCAGGGTGTATTTCTTTACCGTGGCAGTTTGTACATCCGTGGTAGAACTGTCTACTTACGTCCTAACCGATAGGATTCGCTCTTACATCTACTAATGATATTCCATGGTGATCAGGTCCTTGCGAAATGTTTTCATGGGAACCCCCACGAATATATTTGTCATTCATGTCTCACACTTCAACGACACGAGAAAACTGTTTGGGTGCGTGGATATGTTTTTCCTTTTATTTTACCATGGTTTTACTAGTACTTGAATCATCAGATCTCTTTTCGAATTGTTACCATGATTATTTTCTTCTTACTGATTGTCCTTTAAAATGCCGAAAAGGTATTATACTCTAACTACTCTAGATTATGAATGCGACCTCGTGTGTAGTATACAGGACGAGCACTTAATTTATACCAATAATCTTTTCTTTTTTTAATTGGGTTATGATTTTTTAATTTCTAATTTCCATTTTCACCTAAAATCATCATATACTTCGGTAATGAGTATGAGTATCTCGTCAGATTCTCATCAGGGATTCCGAAACCAAGAAAGAGATGATGACTGTGTTGCTTTTCCAACAAAGTACTAAAGCTATATAGTATGAGAAAAGTCAATACACTGGCTTTTGTGGTCTTTTTGTTAATGAAGTATATTAAAAATAAAAAAAAAGTGAGCAGCACGGAAACAGGTAGATTTTAAACTTTAAAAACTTTACTTCCTACGCGTTTCGACTGTATACGCATTCTTCATCAGGGAATGTTTTTTTAAAATTTTTCTTCACTTCCTATCTAATTTTTTTTCATTTCTCCTTCTTCTTGCAGGCAAGTAGCAATCTGATAATCCATCTCTGAGATGCTCTGCTCCCCTTTTCCTTTTCATCTGACAATTTCTTTGCCCATCTTTAAATAAAGAAAGAAATAGATCTTAATAAATGTTCTGGTTACCAGTATGTTCATGAATAAACACATTAAATGAGGAAAAATTCTTTTCACCCTCTGCCCTTTCTCCATCTATCATCACCACCTGTAGTTCATCTGCAGATGAAAAAATCATATTGTACATCATGCAGAATTAATCATATTATTAATTCTGTATTTACCAACAACCCGTTGGCTCAGCTGGTCTGGGCACTGGACTGTTGTGCGGGAGACTGGGGTTCGATTTCCAGTCGGACCAACACTATCTAACCCTGCATTGGAGGGACATAAAAGAACCACTGAGGACATAATAAAAACCTGGCCTACACACTTCATACTTATCCACCTCATTCATATCATTGTAAAGCACCTTTGGATATGTACATAGAAATGTGCATTATATAAATCCTCTATCATTATCATTAATATCATTATTTCCTATATAAATGAATCTCAACTTTGTTACGAAGCAATCTGCAATATAGCTGGTATAAAATTATGTCTACTGTTTGCTCAACCAAACATCTTACCTTTTCCATTCTTTTCACCCTCTGTCATCACCACCTGCAGTTCATCTGCAGATGAAAAAATCATATTAATTCTATATTTACTATGTAAAGGAATCGCTCCCTTGTGACGAAACAATCCATGATATTAAATTCTCTTAAGGTTTTTCTTTTTACAACCAAACTTACAAATACCTTTTTCTTCATTTTCAGGGTCTGCCATTTCTCCTTGTTTCAACACCTTCTGCAGTTCATCTGTAGATAAAAGAATCATTATTAACTACTTGTACTACTATTTTTAACAAATGTTTCATGTTAGATGTAAAAGAATGGTACCCAATGATTGATAGGAGCTGAGATTACTGTCTAATGAAAAATGAATGGGAAGACTTTCTTATACTTTTCCCCTACTGTTACAGTAGTAACATGGTATTATTTAAACAATATTTATTTAACCAGGTAAGCTTTCATTTTAGTGTCCATAAGTTCATAGATTTGCACTCTAACTTATGTTAGAGTGCAAATCTAATGTTTTAGCAATGGAAGCATACGAATCTGGTTTACATGATTATCCTAATGAAACCTTCTGTTCCTACTGCTTTATTCTTATCATTTGATGTTCTGCTTTTGCTTGTATCCCTGTTTAGTGATTTTCACAGGGACAGATGCCTCGTATTTCTGCTAAATATGTTGCTAGTGAAGACTAGCCCTTAAAGAACAGTTCCAAAAGAACATTTAACCTAACCATACACAAGACAGTCTTAAATACTATATAGAGTGTGTTCATGGCGGCCATGTTGGTATCATCAACAACTTTATTTATGTATGATACTTTCCAGACATAGGGAATAATGATAATATGCTGTTATACATTACCATTTGCTTGGTTTTCCTTGAATACTATAAAAGATTTTTATTAAGACCATTAGAAAAATAAATAAATAAAGTTGGATTTAGCAGTGGCTCCTCCACAGAGTGGCTATTCGTCCACTATTTCAAATTGGAAATTAGAAGTTGATTTTTATGGAGGGAGGAAAACCAGAGAACCTGGAGAAAAACCCTCGAAGCACAGGAGAGAACCAACAAACTCAACTCACATATAATGCCAGATCCAGGAATCAAACCCGGGACCATAGTGGTGAGACGCGAGTGCCCTCACCGCTGCGCCACCTGTGCTCCCCATAATATATTTTTTCCTTAAAAAAAATTACCACAACCATGTTATTACACAGTGGAACCTCAATTATCAGGGACAACATCAGACTAGGCCAAGAAGTTTGGATAATCCAGCCTCCGGATAACCCAGAAAGTGAATGAATATTGCTGAGGTAGAAGCTTTATTTAATACTTCTGACTCATGTACTTACTTGTATTCATGAAAGATTTGATTGTATTATTATCCTAGTTTACGTTCGTCTCAACATCGATCAAGTTCAATTGAATAAACGAGTAAATCTTCACATAAGATTTGCCGCTATTTTTCCTTTGGACCAATCTGGTTGACAAGGCCAGTAAAATAACCCATGACTATCGCTACAAATTTTCAATGAGTTTTTGCAAAGCTCTTCAAGTTGCAGATCATTTTTAGTGTGATCTGAAAACACTCCTGTTGACTTATCGAACACTTCCTATTATCCAACTTTTCGTGCTTTCAATCAAAAACAGACATTACAAAGTATACTGCACCTTCATCCAGCTTCTGTAAAATATTTTCTGGCAAAGAAGACCTCTTAATATGGCAAAAGGTTAACTGCCCATCTGGGAATCTCATTTTTCTTCCAATGCAGCCAATGTTGCTGCTCTTTATGTAAAATCTGATGGCTGCTTCCTGCCCACCTGCAGCTGGATGAATTTTGACAGCTTTTGTGATGTTGAAGGCTGCTACTTCACCACATAGGCATCCTTTTGGCTTTGATTTTGGTACCAAAAATGTCTTTGCCTGAAAAAAATAAAGAAATGAAAACAATCAATAGCTGCCATGTTGGTTTGTTAAAAAAAAAAAAAAATTTTCTATCAAGAAATATGAATGAATGAACTTTATTTATTGTTGATAACGTGGGGAGTGATCACCCAATCTCCCGAGCCAAGGGCTCATGTATAAGATGCTAGACTAAAGGAAATACAAAAATAAAATATGTTTTTTGTCATGCAAAAATATTGCATTGTTTCTGGCACCAACATAGCACCAACATGGCACCAACATGGCCATGAACACTTTATTTTATCTAATACTGACAAAGAATGGAACATAGAATAACCAATTATCAGTGAATTTCTGGATAAATTAATGAATATTACTTTACAGCTTTATCTATGAAATTCATTAGTATGTGGATATTAATCACTTACTTCTTCATAATTATTTGCTGCCTTTTCCAGTATCCCTAAAATCACTTCCTTAATGGCATTGTTAGGTGCATTTAAGCTTGCACTTTCTTTATCAACACCACTATTTCCAATTGCCTTGTACTGGGGTAGCAAGGTGCCAGCACACCAGTCGCTCAGTTCATTGTAAAAACTTTCTTCTAGCATACCAAGTCTCTCAAGAATCTAATCAGACAAAAAAATATGTATGTTTAAACCATGCTAATAAATAGTTGTTAGTATAAAATAAATAAGGGTTTGGCTGCATCTGTGGGGTGGTTTTCTTAACCCTGTGAAACTGAGTTACATGTACTAAAATGCAATACAGGACTTTATATTTAATACTTAGGACCTTTGTCTTCTTTTCTTCGCGTTTGACTATTACTTGACAAGGAGTTTTTATTTAATTGGCTTATGAAAATCACTCTGTCTTATACTTTACCTTTGCTGTTGAATAAAAAAGTAGGGCATAAGACATCTGAGACCTTAGGTCTAAGATATCTCTACATTGCTCGCCTTCAACTATATCTTGTACTCTTTCAAGAACATTAGAACTTTTTGGGTTTAAGATTACTGCTTCTAGGTCTTGATGAAGACCTAAGATTAACCCAACACTTCGCATGGACTCTCCTATTGCCTCTGCAAATTGGGACTGAAAGCTGAGGCGTGAGGAGATGTCCAGTGGGTCTGAAATTTCTGGAAACAGAACTATTGTCAATCTTGAGATGGTCCTAAAGACAAATAAATCTGACGTAAATAATAATTATAATATGTGATGATTATGATATAACTATGATATGTTATGTTTTATATGATTTTTATAATATATATGGTAGTGTGCATTTTGAAAGATATTTAAATGTGTGAGTTGGCGGGGGGGAGGAAATATCCTTAGATCATCAGGGGGGGGGGGCTTCAATAAAAGAAAAGAAATTCATCATCATAGCCCGCCCCCTTTAGATAAATTACCAGTATGAATGCTCCCATACCGTAAAAGTTTCTTTGAGCTTGAATGACTGAATACACTTTTGGGGTTGAAGGTGATGACAGGCAGAGCCTTTGTCACTTTTTCACCATGGTACGTGGTTCTCTCAACCTAATGATAAAGAAATGAAATAACTTTAATTGAGAGTAATTACTAACTCATTAGGGCTAGCCAAAATGAAAATCAACTTCTGAATAGCCCTTTCCCAGGATACGGCCGGATGTACAAGCATTCCTGGATGTATCACACTTAAGTTTCATCCAATAAGGAAAGGTCTTCTGGTAAGTACATCCGGGAATACTGTGCATCAGGCCATATCTCAGGAAAGGGCTCTTCCCATTTGATCATGGAATGAGAACCACAAGTTTCTAAGCTGCAGGCTATTAAGTACTACCTTTGCAAAAACAAAGGCCTTTTATTTTAAAACCTGCTTCATGATCAAGACACTTCCTTGAAAGTGGTAATTAATTCCCTAAATCTTGAGTTGATTTTAAATTCTTTTCTGTATATGCCATTAACGGTTACTTAAGTTAGTTATGATCTCTGTCAGCTTGCAGTCATGAATAAATATTTGGAACAATATCCATAAAAGTATTAACATCAGCATACCTTATTAAACACACTGACCACAACCTTTTCAATGACCTTAAAGTCATCAGCATCTTCCCACCATATTGGGATGGTTCTATTTTCAAGCTTTTTCAGAAGGCCAGCTGCAGTCCCCTCTGAAAGCAAACAAAGGACGTAAACATGCTGGGATGGCATGTACTTGTGAAAAGGAAACTTTCTTCTTCTTTTGTATTCCTAATATGATTGTTGACATCATTAAATTAAAATTGAGTTGCAGGTAAACTAAATGAGGTATATATGCAAAATGAATTCCAATAACTACATCAAAAAGCATGAAACAAGATATCTTTAAAATGAAGACATTGCCGTTTACATTCTAAAGATATAATTGTTTAAAAAATGCTTTTTGTGGAGGAAGATGTTTCAGTCAAAACTCTAGATTTTAGAAATTCATATCTTTAGATTGAATTTAACTTTATCTGTTATCTCATCAGTTTTGAACATTACTCAATTACGTATATAAGAACGATCCTTCGCAGTAAAGCACTATTTGAGCAATAGTGGAAATCAGACCTGAAAAAAATTTCAGGCCTGTACGGGATTCGAACCACTGACCTCTGCGATACTAGTGCAGCGCTCTACCAATTGAGCTAACAAGCCAACTGGGAGCAGGCCATCAAATTAATTCGATATAAACCCATAGATGATAAATCGAACAACAACAAACATATGAAACATCCCTTACCAAACTGATAAGATGGCAATAATATGGGAGAAATGAGTGCCATATATGGACCATATATGGAAAGTAACTGGGTGTAGTAAAACAAAATATGGGTTTCATAACAGACCTGCATTAATTCCTAACTTAAATATGTTTTTAATGTGGAACATAAATTTTAACACATCAATAATGTGGGAAAAATATGTGAACTGATTTCCCCATACAATAACCACATTATCCCTCATTCCACATTACTTTTACTGACCCTCCACATAATAACCATATTATCTCTTAGTTTGAGACATTATAACTGCAAAATGTGGCAGTGATAAAGATAACCATAGTAATGCCATATATGGAATTTACATGGCACATAAGAACAGAAATGTTGGGGCCAAGATACGATTTTGCCAGATTTTCAGTTTTGCACCCTTGTTTGCACTGAATAGTCATAATGATGGCGAATAAATGCAATTGATCGAGTGCCAATGAATAAAAACTATACAGTTGGACACCCCCCCCCCCCCCCCCCCAATTTGGACTTGGTTATTCCAAGGTGATCCTGGATTTGCTCTATGGTCATTTATTATCAGTCATTTTGAGCTATTCTCACTTCCCCTGAGGGTTCAAAACAGCAGGTTTCACCTGTAGCTAGAAGATGACACCTAAACTAAATCAAACAATTGGAAGTCAAGGAAAGGAGTAAGTCCAGATATCCTAGTCTCCAACTGCTCAGCACACTATTTACAATAACCACATTTCCCAGGCTTTATAGACTATACTATTATAAAAGTAATAATCTATTACTCAAAAGAGCTAGAATACAGCTAAGTAAGCTGGAAAATATTCAGTTGACTTATGCATGGACTACACATACTGTTTTTGTCCACCAAGATTTTAACCTCATCATTCAACATGTGCATATCAATGTAGACCTTGTGATGCAATACATGTACATTACCCTTCATTTTGCATCCTTAATGCTGCATGCTATTCATTCTTGTGACAATTGTTATGGATAAGCATGCGATATTCATATTGTGAGATTACTTTGTAACTTCTGAAAAGATGTGAGTGGTTATTGCACGAAAGTGCCAGTCAGAATAATTATCCTTTATTATGAGGAAGCAATCCACCAAAGACTGTCTAGAAATTGCACACCAACAGTATCAACTGTTTTGTCTGGAAAATCACTGAAACCATCAATCTTTTTCAATGTGATTTGGAAAGCGAGCAATGTAAACAACAGGTGATCCAGTGTTTCTTAACTCCATACAAACACAAATGTCTTCAATGTTGTTGATGGGGACTAAAACACACTGGTCATCTAAAGGTGGATAGCAACAAGCAATGTGTGTAACAGGACAGACACCCAAAACTTCATGTGTTGGACACATAAAGCCAGTCTGTTCCAGAAATGGAAGGATAACTGCTGCATACTGGACTGAATCATTCCGAGGACTAAGTGCTTGCACAAAAACTTCAACTTGCCCGTACTTGATTTTGTTACTGTCTTTATACGAAACTGTGTAGGAGTTTCTCACCGATACACGCTTATAAGCTCGGGAATGAATAATTCTGCCTCTAATTTGAACTCTGGCAAAGAACTTGACTTCATTTAATGAATCCACTTCCAAACCAGGGACAACATCATCTTCAAACTCTGGCCTTAGTCCACCACTCCTCAATGTGCCAACAATGTTTATACCTTCTCCAATAGGAGTTCTGTTTTCTCTGCAATTGAAAAACATCAGATTTGGTTTTCACATCTAAATTTGGAATAATTATTTTATAACTGTATGAAAACATCAATTTGGTTCATTTAAAACCATTGTCAGGGCAACTATAAGAAAAACTTACAGAGCAAATGTATATAAATGCATATATCCTTAATTAAGCTACCTTAAGATGCTACATGTAAGTGAATAACTATTGTTTTCTATGCAGTACTCTCAGCGAACATCTTCGACCTTCTTTTTGAACAGGAAGATGTTTCCCACGTGTAGGTCTCTTACTTTTCACTCCCATTTCTCAGCTTTAATACTAGGTTTTTTGCTTGTCCATCTGGCATTTTTGCAATCAACTCGGGCATGTTTTGTCTGCATGACACCGCACTCAATATCTATAAATAAGTAAAAGATTTGTAAATAAAATCACTTGAGTTTATTGTAATTATGTTCATTCCACGTACTACAAAAAAGTAATGAAATTGCAATTAAATAAAATTGTTATTGCCCCTTCTAATATACTGAGATCTGAATTTAAATAACTATACATAGAGAGAGAAGTTGCACTGTACTTTGGCTTTTAAGGCACAGAGGTGTGACCAAATATGACTTTTTAGGCCCAAAACCAAACGTCTAGTCGCATATGCAACCAGCTACAAGTACATCTTAAATATACTAGAAAAGGAAAATGTCAACTGGCCTTTCTTTATGTCTTGCTTGTGTAAAGAAAAATTACCTGGTTGGCAACATTCTGAGTTCCATGGAAGAAATCTGATATGTCTCCATTCCAGTCTTCAAAAACAAACAAGGAGTTGCACCACAGTGGGCCATTTGCATTCACATCTTCCACCAAATGAAGCAAGTTATGAACATTTAAAAGCAAATATCTTGGAGCTAAAGAACAAAAACAAAACTGCTATATTCACCAGGACATTATAAATATGCAACAGTCATAAATAGTTCATCATAGTCAAATAGTTTTTTCACTGCAGCTACAAAATTGCAATTTACTGTTGTATTGAAAGTATGTAACAAACCATACCATAGTAGACATCAACCATTTCAACAAAGTGAGCCAAGAGCATCTCTGCTTTCTTTAGATCATAAGGGGAGATAGACTCTTGACAGAGAAGATAGATTCCTCCAACTAGTAAAGCATAGTGGTTGAAAAGCTCATCTGAAAGAATGCCTTTCATACAAGGAAGTGAATAAAAGAATAGCCAACTCCTATATTCTGCAGCTGAAAGAAAATGAAACAAAGCATACATTGGACTGTATCAAGGACAAATAGTATTAAAAAATAATATCATTATCTTAAGGACTGTGTCAAAAGAAAACAAAAATGGTTGCCCAAGCACTTGCATGTACAAATGTATAACACACACAAAACAAGTCAACTAGCCTTTTTCTCTTTGGTGTCAATAACATTTGGTTAAGATTTGATAAAAAATAAAATCAGTGCACCCTACCATAATCCTTGACTGGACACCTCTCTAACAAGAAGCAGTGCCAAAGAATTAATACATTAAAGGTCAAAACAGTGAACTTACCTTTCCAGTGTTTACGATGTGAGTCAATGCTTCTAGGTACCCGAGTAATGGCACTTGGTGGTTTGATACTCAGCAGGCGAGAGTCTACTTGATGTACCAGTTCTCCACAATACCACTTCTTGCCAGTGTTAGACGAGTCAAACCATAGGCTAACTAGTGTCTTGACCACACCAAGGCAGACACCATGCATATAATCAATGCTGACACCAAGAGGTATGCTGAAACCTGGAAGTCCAAACAACGGGCTGGGAGATCTGAAGCCATTAACCTGAAAAAGTTTTCATAGAAGTGACATTTAAGTATTTGGGGTTGGACTGGTCTGATTAAGTGCAATAAGACAGTCAGCTCTGTAGGGAGCCTAAAATTACAGCATGTTACTTAATAATTAGAACGTTTGTAGTGACTCACCAGAATGTCCGCCAAGGTCCTGCATACCCCTTATAATTAACAATTATTCTCCTCAGGTTTGGTGAATATCGTTGAATAATCCCTGAGACGAAGTCGAGGGGATTATTCGACAATATTCACCAAACTTGAGGCGAATAATTGTTTTAGTATAATTTCAGAGCTGAACAACAGAAATTTCTAAAATCATAATATTTTAGTAACATTTATTAACTTTTTATTTTATCATTTTATATAAACCGCGTGGAGCAGTTTATATAGCGTCATATAAGGAATCGCTCGACCAATCAGATTACTGGAAACTCTTTGCTCAGCTCTGAAATTATACTAATATGAAATACAATATTGTATTTTGGGTGCAGGGTGGGTCTATAAAATTATCTTGCATACCAACTACACCGTATATATTCGACTCCAGCCTTTACTTTTTAGAGCAACTTACTGATGAATTTTCATGCAATGCTTTCAATGAGTCTTGCTCTATGTCCTTTGAGGTTCGTAGTTCCGCATGGCCAGTTGGGGTATCCCTGAAAGGGAAGGTAACAACATGACCTCTAGCAGAAGTGCTGACAGTTTTGCCTTTTTCTTTACAATAGCAGCAGCTGTCATGCCCACTGTAAGAAACCTGTTCTAGCACTGCAGACCGTGCTGGCAGATCAAAATGACCTGACTAGTAATGACCCACTAGTATCGCAGAGGTCAGTGGTTCGAATCCCGTACAGGCCTGAAATTTTTTTCAGGTCTGATTTCCACTATTGCTCAAATAGTGCTTTACTGCGAAGGATCGTTCTTATATACGTCTCATAACCGCAGTTCACTCATATGTTTCATATGTTTGTTGTTGTTCGATTTATCATCTACGGGTTTATATCGAATTAATTTGATGGCCTGCTCCCAGTTGGCTTGTTAGCTCAATTGGTAGAGCGCTGCACTAGTATCGCAGAGGTCAGTGGTTCGAATCCCGTACAGGCCTGAAATTTTTTTCAGGTCTGATTTCCACTATTGCTCAAATAGTGCTTTACTGCGAAGGATCGTTCTTATATACGTCTCATAACCGCAGTTCACTCATATGTTTCATATGTTTGTTGTTGTTCGATTTATCATCTACGGGTTTATATCGAATTAATTTGATGGCCTGCTCCCAGTTGGCTTGTTAGCTCAATTGGTAGAGCGCTGCACTAGTATCGCAGAGGTCAGTGGTTCGAATCCCGTACAGGCCTGAAATTTTTTTCAGGTCTGATTTCCACTATTGCTCAAATAGTGCTTTACTGCGAAGGATCGTTCTTATATACGTCTCATAACCGCAGTTCACTCATATGTTTCATATGTTTGTTGTTGTTCGATTACTCAATTAGTTATTCAAAATTTTTCATATTTATTATTTTCAATTTCACCTAATATTGATGTCATTTTGCTACCAAAAATGGTAATGGTTGGGAAAAACTTAAAATAAAAGATTCTCCTTATGACAAGTACTTTTCCCATGTGAAATAAATTTTAAGTCCTTCTGACTTAAGCACTGAAGGTTATTAACACACCCATGCTTAAGAACAATGATTTTGGTACCATGCCATGCTGAAAAAATAAATATTATTACCAGGGATGGTTGGATCTTTTTATTTATGCAACTCCAAATATTATGGATATTCTTTGGCACTTTTCTTTTTGATGCTTCAATTCTAGTTACGTAGCCAAAATATGAGAAAACTGATCATGAACAACTTTATGTTGAGCTACTTAATCCACCTACCATAAGCTTGGGTGTTCCCAAATACTGACAATGCAGCTTTAACAGCTGTACTTTTAGCTGTTATTGGGCTGCCTGCTGCAACAACTGGTGAAAACTCTAGCTTGTCTCCCAAGCTAGAGAAATGGGTTGACAAGGCAACCCCACCAAATATTAGTAAGGCAGAGGTATAATTCATGCCTTTGTAAATCTCCTTGAGAATCGTCAGCAGGTTACGAAGACCATCTCCTGTGTCAAGATCTAAAAAAACCACCAGTAATTCATAAAATGCGGACTGTACAAATCTCAAACAATGTACCCGCAAGCACACTCTGTTGACTGTATAATCAATTCGAATGTGGTTTGCATTTGAAAATAACTCTTTAAATGAAAAGCTGATTTCCATGAAACTTTCCACATTTATAGTATGAACCATAATACTCAGCCCTAAACCCCAACCTTTGTTATGTATCAGTATGTATCACATATATATATTTAACAATTATTCGCCGAAGGTGAGGTGAATATCGTCGACTAATCCCCTCGACTTTGTCTCGAGCATTATTCGACAATATTCACTGCACCTGAGGAGAATAATTGTTTTCGTATAATTTCAAAGCTGAACAACAGAGTTATTTCTAAAATCATAACATTTTAGTTTAACATTTTATATAAACCGCGCGGAGCAGTTTATATAGCGTCACATAAGGAACCGCTCGACCAATCTGATTGCTGGAAACTCTTTGTTCAGCTCTGAAATTATACTAAATATATATATAGGATTCATAGTCAGTCCTTGGCAAATGTAATTTATACAAGTAGAATAAAAAGAAAACCAAGACAGGCCGCCAGTAACTGCCAGGAATATTTAATTACAGAACGTTTTGGCCTTTGGCCTTCATCAGCTATTTACATATGATCATGTTCGTCCTTTGTGGGCAAAGATGACCACAACTTCAAGCCGCTGGGGGAAAGGGGTTACAAACTACTTATAATATATTTTTATACACTCAATAGGTGGATTCATGCTGACGTCATTGTTTACATTTTTGCTCATTTGCAGACGGCTTTGCGTAAAGAAGGAAGCATGTTAGATACAAATTGACTTCAGGCAGCTAAAGAGCTAGAAAACCTTAGTACATGGTGAAATTTTTAGCTCTTTGGGTGTAATATTCAAGGAGAAATAGTCCATCAAAAACTGCAAAATTTCTGGACTGGCAAAAGCACTAATGAGCTCATACATTCTATGTAAAACTTTGAGTTTTTAAACCCATGTTGCACAAAAAGTATTCAATGCATCAGGCTTGTATTCATTGGCCGAGTTAATCGTACTTTGACCTTTCGATATTCAGAACTGATTTATTTTTAGCTCCATCAGAAACTGAATTGCTTATGCTAATGAGACAAATATTGTAAACAAGGATTCCCCTATTGCAGAAAGGTTGTAGTATACATTTATACATATATAAAAATAGGTATTTGTATATATGTATAATAGGTATTAGGTATTTTTATATTATCTAAATGTATACTACAACCTTTCTGCGATGGAGTGTATATATATAACGTGTGAAGTTGTGAATGATATATTTCATTAACTATGTAAGGTTGCAACGGAGCTCTATTTCAAGAAAATAAGATGGTAATGTGCACTAGTGTAATAAATCAACAGGTTTTTTAAGCAAAGCATATTTAATTTATAGTTTACCTTCAAAGTCATTATTAGGCAAATTAAGCTGGCTGTCCAGCACACAGTAGTTGCTGTCTGATGAGTTGATTAGCCTCGACTCGAATGTGGGATTTTGATCCAAGGACCCATAATGGTGGGTTGGAACCAGGCTGAAGGCCATAAAGCTAAAGGAAAGAAAAATATGACAAGAATTAGACAATCATAATAATCACAATCTTGGAAATATAAAGGGTTTCTTATACAAAAAGTTTCATACTACATTATCATTTTAAACATTTTTATGCTTAGTTTCATATTGTCAGTTTATAAACATATAATGTGGATCAAAACAGGGCCATAGGGTCGGGTGTACCTTCTTTCCATTTTATTTCTGTGATAATTAAAAAATCCAAAATCGATTTCAATTTTGCATTTTCTGACTTCAAAAGTTGAATTTTCAATTTGGAATTCCTTGTTTTCCATGTTCACACCAAGGAAAATGGAAATCATGAGACTCCTTCGAATTTTATTATGCCTGAAAATTACCTACCATTTTCGATTTTCTTATACCTCTCAAAAAAGCCAAATCAAATGCCGACAAAAATATACGGTGGGGGAGGAGGGCCAGCAGATGCGTATCTGACAGGGGAGGGGAATGTTGCCTCTCAAAAAGAAAAAAAAACCGACGGGGGATACGCTTTAATACATAGGCTTGGCTACTAAGGAGAACCAAGACATTCGTTCTTTTTATATTCTTCTAGATCGTAAAGACTGCCAGAAATAATTTTTTTAAAAAACTTCAATCGTAGACTAAAGTGTGCTGTTGGGTAAAAATGGTCATTGTACCTTCTATCTGTTTCCATCCAAAACAAAACAAGATATCTGCAGCGACATTTTAAGCCGGGTTTTAAGTTATTTGAGGTTATCAATGTTGTTTATTATTCAAATTCGATAGTGAGGAAAAGGCATATTTTTACATTCTAACTCAGCCGATTGCCGAGGTATCTGCAGGTTAATCTCAACATCCTTTCTACTCTTTGTTTCTATAACACAAAAGATATTCAGTAAATATGGTCTCACTCTTAAAACTGATAATTTAGGATATCAGATTCTGTCGTTTTTCAAGAGAAAGACTCCCAATATTTAGCTCATCTTTCTTATTTTGAAACTGTAACTTCTCAAAAATTTTGCTTATTTGAAGAAATCAGCTTTTAGAGTGTCTATCGACTTTGTATAAGAAATCACATTAAGTTTCATCACCAAACGTCTTTAGATGTTGACTGAATGTATGAAAGCTTTTGGGAGTTTGTACTATCTGCACACAAAAAACCTAGAATATTAAAAGTACTTGTACTAAACTCGTGAACAATAATTAATACTAAATACGGTAGTGCTAATTCCCACTAAAGTACTATATTTGTTTCATGGGTTTAGTTTGAGTACTCTGTTTCAAAATAAAGAGACCTCAGCAATCAGCCATCAACACTGATAAGCTCAAATAAGTTAAAACCCAGCTTAAAATGTTGTTGCAGATATCTCGTTTTGAATGTAAAATGTAATTGTTTCCTTACCTGGGAAGGCCATTCTCGAGTCTACACGAGGGGAGTATTAAGGCTCTTCAAAAGATGCTTAGCATGAGGAAAATGATGTGTAAACTACATCGTAATGGTAACGGAAATTACACGTAACTTTGCTAAATAACAGAGAATAGTCATTCAAGTTGGTAGCCATTTAAAATGAATTCATGAGAGGAGACAGGGGATGAGTCAATGCACCATTTCAGCCCTCCCCCGGTCGAGAATGTTTTGTCAAATTTCCAACTTCCGAATTTCCTTTGTAAAAAAATTAGAAAATTAGTTTCCTTGCATTTGACAAGGCAAAATCTGGAGATTTGTACTATATAACATTGGCTTCGTGATGGGATGAAACATGTTTTTATGTTTCAAGCAAAGGGCAACATGGTGTCAACTGTTCGCAGTTTCCAAAGAAATAGTGCATGGCAAATCCAAACTTCAAGGTGAAAAATTACATTTGAAAAACCAGAAATACAAGTTTTTGGTCAATTTTTCAATTCTCGATTTTTAACAAAATTGAATGGAATGAAGGTTCAAGTACCCCCATAGCCACCAATATATCCAGGAGTTAAAAAGACCTACCTCGACAGGATGCACCCTTTTTTCCAAGCAATGACCTTCTAATGAACATATTTTTGACAAACTTTAAAGAACACTCCCATATATATGATGAGCACAGGAACAGTTTGACTGCAGAAGTTTTATCATGTGACCACATTTTTAAAATCAGCAGAAACGTTGGAGTAGTTCGAGGAAAGGACAATCAATTTGTAACCCAGTACAACCAAGTTTTTATTGCTTTGAATGAAAAAGGAGAAGTAATAGGATGGTGTCTTACCAAATCGACGAAATTTTCAGAAATAGAAGACGTACTGCAAGGAATAAAACAGAGGCTAGATAGTAAAGGCAAAACCTTACAAATGGTATGTGTTGATGACTGTTGTAATGTGCGAAACAAATACAATCAAATGTTTCCAAATACTGAAGTGAAACTTGATTTGTTTCACGCATGCCAACGAATAACAAAAACTTTAAGCAAAGTTGACCTCATTGGAAATTCGTTCATGAGAGAGTTTTCGCAAATATTCAGAAGAGATGACGACCAAGGTCCAACTAGGTTGAAAGACACCCCGGCTAAGGAGCAGCTAGAAAAGAATTTAAACTCTCTCTTGGAACGTTGGATTGATGTCCCTGATGGTCCTTTGGGAAATGCAAAAACCGCCATTGAATTAGAACATCTGCGGGTACATATCAAGAGAGGCTGTATGTCTGATATACCTCCGGGTTGCGGTACAGAAAGGAACGAACAGCTACATAGACTTCTTAACCGTTCCCTTATCACTGGAGCTACCAAGATTTCGGTTGAGCTTGTCACAGCATTATTAACCGTACTTTTTTATTATCATACCAGTAAAATGTCTGCCTCCCGTCATCATTGTAATTCGAGAGTTGTGCCTGTAGTTCCGGTAAATGGCATAGACAATGTTCATCACTATGAGATTCCTACACAACCGTTGATTGGTGATTCAGCTGCTATGGAGCAAACTGATGGAAATCTTCGCCAGACAGCTAGTAATTCAGATTTGAATCAAGAGGTTACTGTAACTGAAACAATAGCTGACCTATGTACAGATTTTGTAGCCCAGTCTATTATTAATGTGGCGTTCAGCGTTCAAGAAATCATAAGCAATGTTGATGCGCAAAGCTGCAACAGAGCCTTTGACTCTAGCAGTCTGTTGCACCTGTTGAAACTTTCGAACCTTCTTTCTCTAGAAGCTACTGAAAGTAATGATCCTATCATAAGAACCCATACTGAGGACCTTCAGAGGCACCTGGCAGGATTTGGACTAAAGATACACTCTGTATCTAAAGACGGAGACTGCGCATTCCGTAACATAATAAGACAGCTTTCAAAATTGGACGTTAGCAAAAACAAACAACTGGTAGATCATTTGAGGTCGCTGAAGTTGTTATCCGGTTCTGAAGATGCTGATACATTCGCCCTCCGTCAGCTGTTTGTTGAAGAACTGCTCCAAAGAGAGGAAGAATATTCAGGGTTTGTCATCTCGGAATCAATCACCACATTAAAAGAAAAAGCGAATGAGTTTAGAATGGAAGGTGTGTTTGATCGTGAGATTGGTGACCTGACGATGAAAGCCTGTTGCAACGTACTCAGAGTTTCAATTATCGTCATCACCTCAAGCCGCCCAACACCTGTCGTCCCGTTCGTGCCTGACGATCCAATAAGTACCACTCCCATATAAATCGCTTTCCACTATTATGGGGCTGGCCATTACGACGCTACCACCGAAAATCGTAATACAGGTATGTACATATACTTTGGAATGTTATAAATGAGGCCTTTTCTGAAATGGTGAACCTGGTGCATTGTTGTATAGCTTCAGTACAAACATCTGTCCGAGACAAGGGGGAGCTGCAGCCTAGTGACACTAAGATTTGTCATTGCGGACGTCATGCCAAATCTAGAATGCAAGAGTTTTGTACCAGTCACGAATAAGGAGGTTTAACACGCTGTCCATGTGTTCGTAGAGGGAGACAGTGTTATAAAAGTTGCAGATGCTTCAACTGCAAAAATTAGCCTTCTAATAGCAGTGGTGAACCAGTAAATGGGTGTAGGTGTGGAGAAGCAGGGAAAAAGACCGGGAATGTATGCACTGATATACCGGGCCAACGTCGAACAAAATGCCCTTGCTATAATTCTGGCAGTTCTTGTTCAACCGAAAGTTGCAACTGCAAGGGCTGTGATAACTTCTTCGGTAAAAGGGAGGCGCACAGCAAGGATAAAAAGAAAAGGTTGGGGAAATGCACATCCAGTCCTTCTCTGTTAAAAAGAAAACGTGGCATTGATTTTATGGAGGAAAATAACTCGGAAGTAAGTTTAGGATCCTGGACGACCACAGAAACTTGCCTTTTGGATGCAGTGGAATCGTTTTTGCATTGCAGTTGCTTCCTTCCTACAGGAGAAAACAATACACATTTATACAACCATGTTGTTAACTCGCGCTTTGCACGGGAGCTCAGATTGCTTGCGAGTGAAAAAACAAAGAAGCAAGTGGAAGGAAAAGTAAACTTTGAAATAAACAAAAGTATCGCAGCCCGTACTCTTGCTTACGGAATTGATGCATTGAACTAGAATTAATTCGAACGTTACATTTAGCAGGATAGTAAATGTAACGTTACATTTAGCAGGATAGTAAATTCATCTAAAACTGAATTCATGTTAATTGGATCGCGGCAAAGGATAGGTACCTACGATACTTCCCCTAAACTAATCATAGGTGGTGACATAATTAAACAAGTTAGCTCAGTCAAATCTCTGGGTGTACATATTGACGAAAACCTTTCAGGGAATATGCACATTGAAAAAATAGCCAAGAAAATCGCATCGGGCATTGGAGCAATGAAACGTTGTAGGCCTTTTGTTAATCGAACCTTGAGTCCGTTTTCAATGTCTTAGTTCAACCGTACTTTAATTACTGCAGCGAGGTCTGGGGGCATTGTAACAAGGGTCTTTCGAATAAGCTCCAAAAGTTGCAAAACCGGGCTGCCCGTATTCTGACCTTCTCCAGTTATGACACAAGCGCTGATCCTCTTTTTGTGCAACTTAACCGGAGACGGTTAGATACTCAGCGACAAATACAAGTGGCCACCATGGTCTATAAATCTATACATGGTCTTGCGCCCGACTATCTTGGTTCTCTTTTCACTAAATATGATCCTCCATATAATCTAAGGAACTCTGAAAACAAACTAGCTGTTCCATTGCCTCGCACCAATTTCCTGAAAAATAGCTTTAGCTATAACGGTGCGGTTATATGGAATAGCTTGTCCCCTGAATTGCGGCAAGCAAAATCACTTCAATCCTTCCGAAATGGTTGTCGCAATTTCTTCCTCTGAATCGACAAAACACACACGGCATCTATGTAAAGCAGAATTTCTTTATTTTTTTCTATTTTACTTTTAAATTTTAGATCATGTTTATATAGATTAAAATAGATTGTAACTGTAATAATAGATTGTAATAATATTATTATTTTATCTGATAGATTTACCGTGTCTAAATAAAAATAAAGTTCAAGTTCAAGTTCAAGTTGTAATATACCAGTCGCGGATACAGCAAAATTTTTTCTTTTTTTCGAACCACCGTTTTTTAAACGAAAGACTTGTCTCTATCACGGCTTATAAAATACTATACCAAATGTCTTCAGAAGGCAGTAAAATAGGTAGCCTGCTACAAATAATGTAGTAAATTCATAGCTTTTAAATTAACTGTTCCCGTTTGATTAACATCCTATCACGAACAAGAGGAAAGGTGTTTTATCTTATACCTTGGTAGCTTATTTACTACAAGGAATAAACTGATAAAAAGCACTATTATACTGCACTATGCTGAACGTACAGTGGTCGTAAAATTAAATTGGAAATTTAAATTGATTTTTTATGGTAGTACTTGTGTAGAATGTTCAATATTTTCTGACATGTAATATGATATAAAAGAGTGCAAACTTTATAACCGGAAAACTTCAGTAAACCGAAATTCAAATTCTATTTCTACGATTTTATTAGTACTTTTAAGTATAAATTACTAAATTTCTTTATAAGTGGAAAATACTGTTTTACAGAAAAATAAAATACTTCTATTTTCCATATTTTCACTAGTGAAGCTATGAAAAAGTTACAGGACCGTAACCAGGGATTTTACCGGGAGCGTGCATTTTTGCAATGACAGAACACTGCCACTGCTTATACCCAGTTTTTATTATCTTTAGAAACAACTAGAATTGTAATGGTCAAGGATCAGCGGAACTTTTAGTTTCATGGGAGGGCGCAAGTTACGGTGGCTTCAAAGGGACATACACTTTCCTCTCTCCTTTTTTTCTCTTGCGACTTAGCTGCTACTTTCTTGCGACTTAGCTGCGACTTTCTTGCTACTTTCTTGCGACTTAGCTGCGACTTTCTTGCTACTTTCTTGCGACTTAGCTGCGACTTTCTTGCGACTTAGCTGCGACTTTCTTGCTACTTTCTTGCGACTTAGCTGCGACTTTCTTGCTACTTTCTTGCGACTTAGCTGCGACTTTCTTGCTACTTTCTTGCGACTTAGCTGCGACTTTCTTGCGACTTAGCTGCGACTTTCTTGCTACTTTCTTGCGACTTAGCTGCGACTTTCTTGCTACTTTCTTGCGACTTAGCTGCGACTTTCTTGCTACTTTCTTGCGACTTAGCTGCGACTTTCTTGCTACTTTCTTGCGACTTAGCTGCCTGGCTACCTAGCTGGGCCGAGTGGGACGCAGGCTAGGTTGCATTGCCGATAAACAACATGGATTCTCTAAGAGAACAGCTAGTTCCGGAGGTCCGAACCGGGTATTTTGACACTTTCTCCTGTCATTCGTTCAAATTAGAAATACTGAAGGTACAAAAACTTATATTTGGCTTCATTCTCTTTAGATTTTCAATCTTTTAAAAGAAAAACGTGGGATTAAAGATGGCGTTTGCCAACAGTTTAAAGACGAAAGGGTAAGAACTCATTACGAACTGTTTCCTGTACTGGACTCGAGATTGTGGCGCACTTAAATTTGATATCTCAGATTGTCTTTTTACACTTTCCTTACCTTCTTGTTACGTCTGGTTCACTTTCGAGAAACCTTTAATCATTTAACTTCAAGATGGGACGGTCATTTGTGCTTCACTGGGAATAGTTTTGACCCTTTTCATAAATGGCTGCCAATTAAATTTCTTTTGAGATAGAATAAATATATGAAAATCATATATTTTGAACTGCGGTATTTGATACGTATGATGCACGATCCTCGCAGTAGATAGCGCTATTTAAGCAATAGCGAAATTCAGACCTGAAAAAAATCAGGCCTGTACGGGACTCGAACCACTGACCTCTGCGATACTAGTGCAGCGCTCTAACCAATTGAGCTAACAAGCCAACTGAGAGCAGGCCGTTAAGTTGATTCGTAATGAACCCGTGAAAGTGATAAATGAGATAGAATAAATATATGAAAATCATATATTTTGAACTGCGGTATTTGATACGTATGATGCACGATCCTCGCAGTAGATAGCGCTATTTAAGCAATAGCGAAAATGCTTAAATAGCGCTATCTACTGCGAGGATCGTGCATCATACGTATCAAATACCGCAGTTCAAAATATATGATTTTCATATATTTATTCTCTCTCATTTATCACTTTCACGGGTTCATTACGAATCAACTTAACGGCCTGCTCTCAGTTGGCTTGTTAGCTCAATTGGTTAGAGCGCTGCACTAGTATCGCAGAGGTCAGTGGTTCGAGTCCCGTACAGGCCTGATTTTTTTCAGGTCTGAATTTCGCTATTGCTTAAATAGCGCTATCTACTGCGAGGATCGTGCATCATACGTAAATTTCTTTTGTAAGTATTAAAACTAGCCAGACTAACCTCGGTTTTGAGTTAATAATTTGAAAGAAATTTTACTCCCAAACGAGTTTAGTGAAGTTTATTTCATTGCATACAAAATAATTTTTATATTGGTAGCTATTTATCATTCCTAGAATCCAAAGTAATTGATTTGGAAATAATTGGATGAGAGAAAAAAAGTTTTTTTATTAATTTAATTACTTCAAATTGGACAAGCATGTAGTCCTTTACCCACTAATTTATGTAACATTCCAAAGTAGATGAACTTGATGTAGGGCAAATGTTGGGCCTGATATGTGGCATGTACACGTACATGTTGAACATGATATACGGCAAATATTGCTCGTAGACATATGGAATTTCTCTTTTTGTTATTAACTCAAGATCTTACTTATTTACTGCTTGATATATTGAGTTGAACACTTGCAGAGAAATTCCATATAAACTCAAGATCTTATTTGTTTGCTGTACATGATACATTGAGTTGAGCACTTCCATATCTGTTGACATCCATGTATTATTCTATAGTATCTGTTGCCATTTTTTCCTTTTTGTGTTTCTTATCTTGGGAAATATACCCATAGGACCCACAAGTATTTTATGTATTTTTTTTTCACAGTTTACGTATTCGTATTACACCTCAAGTGGCTTATTTTGCTTGACTAGTTTGACTCCATACTATTCTCTAAGATAAACCATAGTTAATCGAGGGGACTGGTTAGGAAGGCCGGCGAACTTCAAAGGACCGGCTTATTGTTTACGATTTTAGGTTGAATTGCACCGTTACGTCATGATACGTCACGAGTACCGTGCATCGCTATCGTTGTCACAGTAAACAAACATGGCGTCTGGCATCGAAGACTTTATATTCGAAGAAGATTTCGATGCTATTATGGCAGTTTTAGAAGAAGATGAGAATTTGGAAGAACAGTTTCATGAAGCTGTACAGGAGGTGCGTGTTAAAAGCTAAAAGTTAGTCCTATTTAGTCATTTTATTCGCGGTTTGTTGCTAGAAAAGGCTCAGTGTAGTTGGCTTGAGATCGATCAGTGTTCGGTATTGTGTATCTGTTTCCAGAGCTCCAGAAGAAAAATTAGATTTCTTTCGGATTCTTTTAGAATCTTTAAAGCTTTAAGAAGAGTTATAGTAGCAATATTGGTATAAACTGATCTCAAACTGTGGGCGATTTTATCAAGTTTGATCAACTAAATGTTTCTTACATTCTAGGTCCAAAGGCAAGACGTAGCTTGTAGTATATGTCAAAAAGTTTGTAAAAGTAAACGAGGTCTAAGCAGACACACGACTATTAAACACAAAGATAACAACCAAGATCCCGAACAAGATGTACAAGAGGAAGAATCAAGGCAAAGAATAGCATTTACAAGCGACGTTTTGAACGATCTGGTGAACAACGTGAAAACGACAATAAGCAAAAGAAAAGTGTTTACAAAAGCAATGCGAGATGAAATATCATCATTCCAGTTTAACATTTGCGAAGGATCGAAAGAGTTTGAAGAGATACGGACTATTTTTGATGGCTTTACGAAGAATGGAAACGCTGACAAGTTTTACTCCAAGTATTACGCGACCATATCATTACATGCTACAAAATACTTCCCGAGTCTGTCCAGTAATTCAGCAACATTGTTATCAACTAAACTTGCTGATCGACTCCTGGCCTACTGCAAAGAATCTCTTTCTCCTGTAAATGATAACGAAGTTGAAAAAGCTTTAAAGGAAAAAGAGATTGCTGGTCTACAATATCTAGGAGGCTATGTCTTGCAAAATCTGCACAATAAACACAGAGCATCTAAGAATTGGAAATCAACAGAAAGTCAACAGGCTACATCTTTATTAAATGCATGCAAAGAAGAATCAAAGACTATCACTGAATCACAGAAACTTATCTCTTCCTTAAGCCATGGAGGGCTGTGGAATCCAACGAAAAAAGCCCAGAAAATATTTTTGAGGGCAGAACATCATTTTAGAAACAATTGTAAAACTGACAAAAGATCTATCAACATTGAAGCTGTAATTGAGAAATGTTGCAAAGATACAGATGTAGTTGCTTTCTTCAATGAAATTGTATCTGAATCCTCACTGGAGATTGATAGCAGAATTAGTAAAGATATGCTGCACAGTATTATCACCTTATATTTACGTGTACGCTCATTTTCATTTGCAAGAGATGTAATTCAGAAGCACAAGATCAAACAGAAGCAAGTGAAAGCTAAGTCCCTGAGAAAGGAAATTAAAAGGGCAAGTGGAGGAAAGGATGATAGAGAACCCTAGAATCAAAGACAGCATAAAATGCATCAAATGGCAATTTTATTTATAGGGTCAATGTTCTGGTTTATGTTAGCAGAAGTCAGTCATCTAGATGTCAACAAATTATGTATACTTAAAATGTATGAGGTGGTTTGCAACCACCTTTGAAGCAATCAATGTATTTATTAATGTCAATGTTCTGGTTTACTTTAGCATCTATAGAACACTAAAATTCTAACTTAGAAGTGAGCCCTATCTAGAGGACAACAAGTTATGTACAATATTATATATATATACATATATATAAAGTGGTTTGCAAACATCTGTGAATCAATATTCAAGTCATTTACAAGACAATGTTGCAGTTGATTAAATACAAAAGAAAAACAATGGAATTGACATCACATTGCAAAGAATGTTTTACAAGTATTTCAATACATTTTTGGATGTACCACTGCAAAGTTATATAGCAGTATTTTCTAGTAATAAATTAAAAATGTTGATGTCAATTCTTTGACTTCTTTCTAGGAACAGGATCATCTGTTACATTTACCCAGGCTTTGCCCCTGTCCTTCCTTCCACGGGTATTTCCACTTTGGGACGAAATAGACCTTTGTATTCTTATTGCATTATCATTGTAGCCAAAGATTCTCATGTCTGGGTTGTCGCTTCTTCTTCCCAATTTGCGTTGATTACCAAAGTACTCCTCCAGAGTGTCTTGACAAAAGCGTTCTGTCAAAACATACTCCATTCCTTCACCCAGGAGAAACCTTTGAAAAGAAAACAAAGGGTCACAAAGCATAACATCAGTTTGACATACCCCTATTCTTAAAATACACAGGAAAACTAGTCAAGCTGGATTTTTCCTTTATATTTCTTAAACCACTCAAGTGCTTTTTATAATAACAATAACGTTGGTTTCTACAAATAGGCCAAACTGAAAGTCTCTTAGCACATTTCTATAATTTTACTGTTGTTTTTATGTTTTTGTATATTATTCAATATAAAAACAACAAACACTACAAAACTAATATTATCTATAGTGAGAGATCCAGTTAAGCCTGCTTTACATTATTTACATCATTTATCAATGACATAAAGCAAACATACAGTAGTGACATTTGTTGTGATGATTACTGTATAAGAGAATAATTCATAGTAGATAGAAACTGATTACAAAGTGATCAACAAACCTTGTTGCTTCTATTACTGAGTATACAGTAATTTGTAGCCCCTCGTATGTTTGCCAAGAGAGAAACATCTTACTTCGGGCATTCTTGGTAAACTCTCCTGGCCTGTCCTTTGTGCTCTGCAACCAATCCCTGAAGTATCCCAAAAATGTACTTTCCAGCCATTGGAACCTTCTATCTTCAACAGAGGTGTATGGAGCAAGAAATGGTTTCCTCTTCCTATGATGCTCAGAGGTACTACGTACATTAAGACAATCAAAGAAAGAGTCCACCATCTCACATAACTGGGCTGTTCCTGCTGTGTCTGGGGGGCTGAAGGATCTGAGGACGGCTGCGACTGAGGCACTCAACACTTGGGCTGCAAGGTTCACGCGCATGGCCGAGAAGGAGGTGACATGGATATGATCATATGTTATCTTTGGTAACAGCTTTAGACCACTTTCGACATCTTGGTAAAAAAGTTGAGTGATGTGTTGCCACAGGATGAAAAGACCATTATTCCACATGTATCTGAAATCAATAACATTAACATTGTAAACCAAAGTGTCTTGTGATATGAGTAATAAGAAGTCAAGCTATTTTATATAATAAAATAATAGTAAAGACTAGGTGGTTAATAGCTAGATGCACTATGAAAAGTCTACATTTATATTTTTATGTATTTTCCTGTACTATGTATAATATAAATTTAAGCAATATTTTTTCTTTTCTTATGATGACAAAAATGTAATATGTAAAATAAAGTTGATGTTATCCCATACCTTGTACATCTTCCAGAGCCTGAATGATGCAGACAATTGCGAGTGGTTCTAACCAAATGGGGGGCATCCGAGAAAAAGTAGATGTAACGGTGTCGAGCATACAGATTTATGGTTCTGTAGCATACATCTTTCCCAGGTGCATCATCAAGCCCTTTATGTAGGCGATAGAATTTTCTGTTAGGAGATGCTCCGTCTGCTGTGGCTGCTATAACCCAGAGATTGCAGGAAGTTTCCAGGATGCACACACCTTCCCAGAAAAGTGACATGAGTTGAGCTGAAGTTACACCTGTCGTAGCAAAATATGCCAGTGCAAATTTAAGCTCAGTACAAACACCTCTTACGAGGAAAACTAAGGCATGCGTTGCAATGTCATCTTGCTTTTCAAGAGTTGCATAGTTGATATCTGGCTCTCCAAGGTCAACATAACCAATAAGCTCACCAGTGTGTTTGTCAAATACTAAATTTGACTGGACTTTCATCTCATCAAATAGCAATAAACTCATTTTTCCTTACTACAGATGGACTTTACAGCTGTGAGGATGGCAACAGATGGAGATTTGCAAGCTCTTGGTTCAGTTTGCGGGGGCGACATACTTGCACTAAGATAATAAGGATAATGCTGCTCATCGCAATAGGGGATTAATTATTCTTTTCTTTTTATACATGTCATTCATGTGTACTCTAATAGGTTGTGTTAACATAACACTTTTTAAACGGAATGGAAAATAGTTCATTACCTGCTCTTTACTTTGCTGTTCTACCTTGTTGAGTTCATAGATTTCAAATTACCAGGCCAGATGATATCTATACAATACACTGTACTGTAAAGAGTGTGAATGGTGGGTCAGGCAATTTCTCTCCCCCACAGGTGTGTAGTTTATGAATGAAAATAATCCGTTCTTAGTGTCAAGAGTTTAAGTTCCTTTCCACATTTAGAAAACATGTTGGAAACAGAGAAGAAATAAAGTTGATTTTAATTAGCATTTTTAATTGATTTACTTGTGTGACTCGGTATCCAGCTACAAAATGATAGCGGCATTAGATCTGACCAGCAATAAATACCTTACGATGTACATTTCGCCACACTGAATATTTGCGAATCTAACATAGCCCCTTAACTAACCGCATACAAAGCTTTGTTTTTGAGTGTACCAAAAACACTGCTCATGCTGGGTAGCCTGTGAACAGGAATGAAATTCAACCATTCTTCTATGGTATGGCATTAATATGGTCCAGTAGATCTAAGTAGAGTTGGAGAGCTTCCTCTGCTGTTGTAGCTGGTTCTAGACCTTCATCCTCCATGATTAGATCGCAGAGCTCTTTAAAGTAGGGACATCCTTTCGCTTGTGGTTGCTCGGCACACGTATCCTGTGCGATTTCGATTTCGTCGATGTCAACAGGAGTCATGTAATCTTGACTCTCAGCTGATGCTGGAACGAAGTAGAGTACATCTGGCTTTCCCGACGGAGATTCCACATTGCTAGACGGTCGAATTCGGTGAACATTCCATTCCAGTGCAGCTCTGTGTAGTTCACTTTGTATGACATCCATGAAACAGAACTTCAGGCATTCGCGGTGTATTATATCATCATCGTGATACAAACCAGAATCTCTCAAGTCCTTAAAAAATGTAATCCACCATTCTGCACATCCTTGCCTCAAACGTCCCCACCATGCTTCAATTCTTTGGTTTGCTGTAGATTTCCCATACATGAAACTTTTATCACCTGCAAAGTCGTCATTCATGGACCGCCGAAAGAAACGCTGAATAGCTGCTAAGTTCCTGTTCTCAGATCCCCTATCTCCACGTACAATCCTTGCCGTACCTCCTAACTGTCTTGCATAGTCTAAGAAATATTGAGCTACTATACGAGGGTCGTTGTTCGAAGATGCAACCTCCAGCCATAGGATCCTTCGACTAAAGCCATTAATTGCACCATGAATGCAGAATCCAAACGGTTTTAGTTTGTCGTAACCGTCAATGTGCCATAAGTAATTTGGTCCTTTACACCTGTAAATTCGTCGTCGTAGTCTATGCTGTGACCTATGCTCCACCCCTTCAGGATCAAAAACCCTCAAAACATGTCGAACGACTTCCCTCGTAGTAACAAGACCGTGCTGATTGATGAGTCTCTGATGCATTGCTCGATATCCGAGAAGGCTTCCACTCCCCTTCAGTTCCTCCTCGACTGCTTCTACCACCTCATTCAAATTACTTCGACGCCGACGTCTTGTACATCCCAACCGTCTGAGTATTCTTTTCAATTGTCTAAACGAGATCCCGATACCATGTACACTTACGAGAAATAATGCAATTTCAGGTACAGTAGGCCCAAGATTGAAGTAGTCCTTGATTATCTCGTCGCGCATTACTGCATTGCGCCTTATTGCCGGAGAGTAAGATGGAAGCACGGCCAGCGATGTAGAGCACACCGAAATGAAAGTGAAAACGGCGAAAAACTTCATAGCTATACTGTAAAGCCAAGGCAAAACAGACTACCTTTTGTTTATAGGAGTCTACGTTGTTTTCAAATAAAACAACCTGGCCGGCTGATGCACCAGGCAGCTAAGTCGCAAGAAAGTAGCAAGAAAGTCGCAGCTAAGTCGCAAGAAAGTAGCAAGAAAGTCGCAGCTAAGTCGCAAGAAAGTAGCAAGAAAGTCGCAGCTAAGTCGCAAGAAAGTAGCAAGAAAGTCGCAGCTAAGTCGCAAGAAAGTAGCAAGAAAGTCGCAGCTAAGTCGCAAGAAAGTAGCAGCTAAGTCGCAAGTGAAAAAAAAGAGAGAGGAAAGTGTATGTCCCTTTGAAGCCACCGTAGCAAGTGCACTCTGTGCCCCCCTCCCCCCTCCCTGGTTACAGGCCTAACGCATAATAAAATAAAAATGACTTGTTTCTATTCTTCGATTGCACGTACGTCATCGCGGCATGTTCGTGGTATTTTAACAAAGGTTCCTCGTTAGCATCTATTGTCAATACCACCAACATGGCCACCATGTCTTTGTCTTTTGATTCTCTTGGAAATGCTTGCAATCGAAGAATTTTAGCATTGTATAAAGTTTGTTCATATAATAAAATGAACATTACATGTTGGAATAAAGATACAAATTTTTATTTTTGTCTTTAAAAATAGCATTTAATTACTCGCTGCACTCGCTGGTGTTTTCAACAGTCGAAAACGAAATTGATAGCTTCACGCTACCGTGTAATTTCCTCTATATAGTTCGCAGTTATAATAATTTAAGTCTTTTGAGAAGTACAGGATCATGAATGAGAGGATGAATAAATGAATGACTGGATAAATGAATGAATAAATGAATAAATATTAATGAGAACAAATTGTGTTGCTTGATTTATAAATGAATAATAAAGAGATGATGAAAAGTAAACTGTACAATACCCGAAATGATCCTCGACCCGAAATGATCTCCGACCCCAAACGATCCCCAAGCTGTGCCCGAAATGATCCCCAAGTAATTTAAGGAATGGAACTGAAACGAGGATTTCGCAAATTTTGGATAAATGGCTAGTTTTCTTTTTTCTTTCTTTTCTTTCTTTTTTTGGGTTCTTTCTTTCTGACTGTTATCAGCCTGGAAGTGTTTTTGTTTTATATGGAATATTTTAGTTTATTTTAAGGCGGTGTTACACGGGGCAACTTGCGACGCCGATATTTCGCGCAACGCTGTTTCGCAAAAAGTTTATAAAGAATAAACATGACAAACACAACGACTTCTAGCACAAACTTGAATTTGGCTAAGTTCCGAGTTTTTGATCTGAATTCAAAACTTTTGAACTCGAAACAGTTAATTTTGTACGGCGTTGCGCGAGTTTCCCCGTGTAACAGCAGCTTTAACAATGTTTATTTGACTTGGATCGGATCATTAATAAAGTTTAAATACGAACAATGCTAGCATTTCAAAAGGAATGGCACTAGCAGATATAATACACATCGGAATATCCTGCAAGTGTGAAAGGAGTGTATGATAAAAAATAAATAAAAAAAGTTGACTTTACGTTTTTCCTATTTCAGAAAAGATATGAATTTTATTTCTCGTGTTGAATATATTTCTCTCGTTGCCTAACTATTAGTAAAGACACTGTACCCTTAATTCCCTATCGCTCCGTTTGCTCTTTTGACAGGGAAGGATACAGCGTCTGGACTATAGGTACATACGTGTAGGATGGCTGGGGATGGCAAAGGATGGCTGGGTATGGCTATGGATGGCTAGGGATAGTTAAGGATGGTAAAGGATGGTTAGGGATAGATAAAGAAGGTAAAGGAAGGCTAGGGATGGTAAAGGATGAATGGGGATGGCTAGGGATAGCTAAGGATGGTAAAGGATGGCTAGGGATGGCTATGGATGGTAAAGGATGGCAGGGGATGGCTAGGGATGGCTAGGGATAGCTAAGGATGGTAAAGGATGGCTAGGGATGGCTATGGATGGTAAAGGATGGCAGGGGATGGCTAGGGATGGTAAAGGATGGTTAGGGATAGCTAAGGATGCAAAAAGATGGATGGGGATGGCTGGGAATGGTTAGTGATGGCTAGGGATGGTAAAGGATAGCTAGGGATGGCTAGGGATGGTAAAGGATAGCTAGGGATGGCTATGGATGGTAAAGGATGGCTGGGTATGGCTAGGAATGGTAAAGGATGGCTAGGGATGTAAAAGGATGGCTAGGCATGGTAAAGGACGGCTGGGTATGGTAAAGGATGGCTAGGGATGGTAAAGGATGGATGGGGATAGCTAAGGATGGCTAAGGATGGCTGGGTATGGTATAGGATGGCTGGGGATAGCTAAGGATGGTAAAGGATGGCTAGGGAGGGCTAGGGATGGTAAAGGATGGCTATGGATGGCTATGGAAGGTGAAGGATGGCTGGGAGGGCTTGGGATGGTAAAGGATGGCTAAGGATGGCTAGGGATAGCTAGGGATGGCTAAGGATGGTAAACGATGGCTAGGGATAGCTAAGGATGGTAAAGGGTGGCTAGGGATAGCTAAGGATGGTAAAGGATGGCTAGGGATGTCAAACGATGGCTATGGATGGTAAAGGATGGCTAGGGCTAGCTAAGGATGGTAAAGGATGGCTAGGGAGGGCTAGGGATGGTAAAGGATGGCTATGGATGGCTATGGAGGGCTGGTGAGGGCTGGGGAGGGCTAGGGAGGGCTAGGGATGGCTAGGGATGGCTCCGGATGGCTAGGGATGGTTAGGGATGGCCAAGGATGGCAAACGATGGTTAGGGATAGCTAAGGATGGTAAAGGATGGCTATGGATGGTAAACGATGGCTAGGGATGTGGCTAGGGATGTGAAAGGATGTATATGTCGTCTATATGGAACTAGCACTATATATGTCGTCTATATGGCATTCAGCCATGAAGTACATACCAAGAAGTGGCGGGACGATTGGTTGAGTGAAATCACAAAGACGCGTGAGATCGACCATGAATTTCGAAAAAGGATCGAAAACGAAAAGGTGTTTACCTGTGAAAAACACTTCGACGTAGAAGATTTGGAAATATGTAAGTACGGCTGCGATAGAAGCTTAGAGTAGAAATTGAAGACATGTGCTCTCGCTTTCCATAAGGTTTTGTTTATTTACGATCTCTCTGGAATTTTCTTGAAGGTTAATTTTCATCTTTCTTTGTTGTGTTTTACTTTATTTTCAAATGCAGTTCAAACGGCGAAAATGACGAAGAAGAAACCACGATTCGGCGCCATCCCAACCTTAAACATGCCAAGGAAAAGTCACGAGTCTGCAAGGCCTACACAAAGACCTGCTAGATCGGTTGTCAAGGAGCACGATCAACAACCCAAGGCATGTTACAAGTCGTTTGGTGAATTGTGCCAGTGAATCACTGGCTTGAAAACTCTGAAAGGGTGGAAATTGAAAACCATGTCAGACAGACTCATCCTGAAAAAGATTGTAGAACCTTTCCTTCTTCCAGAAGTAGAAATAATGATCGATGACGGTCTTGCATACACTGTGAAAGCTTTTGGTTGTTTTCTTCCTGAAGATCATCCCCTCTATGTTACTCACCGGCGTTCAGTCAGAAACATTTCAGTATGTGAAATGGTAAGAGCTAGAGTGCTATAAACTTTGCTGTGGTGTGGAAGTCAGTGAATTAACAAGCCAACTGTTTCATCATGTAATTCCCATAAATGAAGACCCACTTCAGGCATGTGAGCAGGGTGAGCAGTTTCCCAACAAAGGTTTCTGGAGGTCAAATGACTGCCAGCTCATGTGCAAAAAAGAAGTCATGGAAGGTGCATGCCCACAATGTTTGGAGTACCTGGTTTTCTCAAGAAAGACCATAAAAGCAAAGGAAAGGCGGCTCTCCAAACCTGCAAATGTCAAGGCACCAGTATCAAAAACTGATCTGGAGAGAATTAAACTAACATTACAAGAACAAAGACTGAAATGTGCTGAACTTGAGCAAGAGCTAAATGAAATGCGAGCAGCAATTGTCAAAACAAACATTGAAGTGGACCATGAACATAGCAACGACTTTGCTAAAATCTTTGATGAGGCTGATGACAAAATTACTCCTTTTATGAGCTTTTTCTGGCAGCAACAGAAGAAACTGTTCTCCAGCAGTCGTACTGGGGTGTGATACCATCCGATGATCATCAGGTTTTGTCTTTCACTTGCTGCTAAGTCACCTTCATGCTATGAAGAGCTTAGAAATAGTAAAGTGTTGGTACTCCCAAGTCAGCGACGCCTGAAAGATTATCAAAATGCCATTCGGCCACAATGTGGATTCCAAGAGGAAATTTTTCAAGAGTTGAACTCCTTAACTGATACTGTACTTGGATGTTCAAAGATATGTGGTTCTTTTGTTTGATGAAATGAAAGTCATGTCAAACCTTGTTTGGACAAGTTAACAGGAGAACTGATTGGTTTTACTGATCTTGGAAACTAGGAACTGAACTATGCTGTTTTGGAAAAAGTCAATGAAATTGCAACACATGCCCTTGCCTTTCTGGTTCATGGAGTTTGTACTGACCTCAAGTTCTGCCTTGCACATTTTGTCACCACAGGTTTTACTTCTGCCCAACTCATGCCCTTGTTTTGGGAAGCAGTTTGTATTTTAGAAACTGGTTGCAATCTGTAGGTCACTGCTGCCACATCTGATGGTGCTTCACCAAATAGGAGGTTTTACCGCCTTCACAAACCCCTTGATGGAGATGCTGGCACTGATGTTTGTTATTGTGCAGTTAACATCTTTGCACCGCATCGCTTTGTCTACTTCTTCTCCGATGCCCCGCACCTAGTCAAAACAACACGGAACTGATTCATGCACTCTGGATCTGGAAAATGCACGCGATATATGTGGAATAATGGGCAGCATTTATTGTGGCAGCACATCACAGAGATTTTCTATCAGGATTTAGACAATGGCTTGAAGCTGTTGCCTAGGCTGTCATAGGAGCATGTAAACCTGACCCCGTATTCTGTCATGCGGGTGAATCTTGCTGCACAAGTCCTGAGTGCATCAGTTGCTGCAGTTCTGAAGACATTTTGACCTCCAGGCACATCAGCAACTGCAAAACTCTGCGAAATGATCGATGGCTTCTTTGATTGTCTCAATGTGAGAAGCATGACAGAGCATTAGAGAAAACGCAAACCATTCTTGGCTCCTTATACTTCTGTTAATGATGAAAGGTGTGTTGTTGATTTTTTTAAAATTTTGTTTAATTTATAAAGTATTATTTAGCAAAATACAATGTTAACCCTGGGTATAAAATCATCCATTGTTAATGGTTTCTAAATATATAATACTTCATTCAGAATTTACAAATCCTGAAAAGGAGGGCCCAGAGGTTATCCCTATTAAAGGGCCTTCTACCTAACTATATTTAAATATGATAAAATACTTTTTTTTAATTTTACAATGGGGGTTTTTATCAGAATATTTATTTTGCTTTAAAAAGCTTCTGTTTAATTAGCAAATCAATTAAAGCTGCTTAGGTGCAATTTGATAATGGAGTACTTATTATGTGGAGGTATCTTTTACTTTATTAATTGCCTTATTCATGTCAAGAAACAGTAGTTAATGACTTTTCTTTTATTTGCTAGATTTCCATGGTTGATGGAGTTCCTAGACTATCTGAGGACTTGGAAAGAGAATGTTGACAACAGACCAGGTAACTTCACCCAGAATGCCAGAAAGCAAATGTTTCTCTCATGGCAGACATAATTATGAGGGCTTCTGCATATCTGTACATTCTGCTGTCAAGGTGACAAAATTTTTGCTCCAGGAAGGGTTTGAATTTGTCCTCACAGAACGGTTCTGCCAGGATCCAGTAGAGGAGTACTTCGGAGGCCAGCGGAAACTGGGTAGACGCAGTGACAACCCTGATATAAAAACATTTGGGTATAACAGTAACACACTAAGAATGCAGAGAACAGTGTCCTGTCAGAGTGGCAACACAAGGGGCCGAAAGGACAAGACACGAGCCTGGGAACATGTTACTGATGTTAAGTTACCATGTAAAAAAAAACTGAAACTGTAGTTAAGGAGAAAGCTGGGATGCAATATCTTGGCGGTTATGTTACACTAGTTGATGACCAATTAACTTTAAGGGCTAAGTTAATTCTTTTTCACGAAAGGAACTTTATTTAGACACAGTCCTTTTGTTGTCACTACAAACTCCTACCCCTGTAACTGCATTGAAAAGTCAAATGAAATATGTAGATGGTTACAATTTGGTAATGACAACAAATTTAAAAGAACATTGCTTTCTGTCATTGTTATGTGAACATGCACTAAAAAATCTTCATCAATTAACATGAGATAATTGTATCTATAATACAAAATGTACACTTATGCTATGTGATTAATCTCCTCAATGATGAATTGACTTAATTGACTGACAACACAGTTTTTATATTATGACTGCTTTCAGTAGAGTGTTTTTGTTGCTTAGAGTATGCCAGCAAACAGTCAGCAATTTTGGTTGCAAGTAGTGTGGCTGCATTCCTAGAAAGTCCACTGAAGAATTGGGCTGACTTTACAGCAGCTGTCGCATAATATTTGCCATAAAACTTTTCTGCATCTCCATTTCTTGTATATCCTTTATTGATTGCTTTTATAGCAGAGAATTCATTGCTGTCTTCTTGTAGCAGTTGGTATGAGTAATTGCTGAGCTCCATCCTTAAATTTTCTGCAAAAACTTTCCTTTCCTTAACATTGCGGACAGCACAGTCAATTATTTCTACAAGAACACTCAGGCTCAACTGTGTCACCTGCTCCAATCCTTCCTGTTGATTGTTGTGTTTTGAAGACCCGTGTCTGTCATAACCTCCTCTTGTTTTGTATTTCTTTCCGCAGTCATGACAAACAATTTCTTGACGCTGAGCCTACAAAGATATTACAAACATCACCATTGTAAAATAAATAAACTACTTAAGAGTTTAAAAATAAAAATTCGGTGGCCACTTTTTTCGATCAAGAGAGTATCGTGAAGTCGCGAAGCTCTATCGATTACAAGGTTTACCACTTAAAATAACTTCGACAAATCACTACATTCCGGAGATTTGAGCTCTTTAGAAGCTTTTTATAAGTCTTCCTTGTTTCGCAGGAGCCCTAAAGAAGATTGCCTTTGAAGAAACGGCAATATATAAGCATGGTTTATACGCGAGCGTTTGTTGAATTTCGTTTGTACACGCGTCGAGTAGCCCATCTGTGGCAAATTTAAGCTCAGTAGTGCAAAATTACAACTCGAAATTGCAACGTTTTCAACTTACATTTCTAACTGCGACGGAAAATTTTCCTCTACTTCATCATCGTCTTCCAAAATACCCAAGATCGCCTCAAAATCTTCTCACCACACAAACAGATCGTCTACACCGTCCGCCATCTTGAATGAACTTGTGCACGGTCAGAGTCACGTGACGGGTCTGTTCAACATCGCCGACCGCGCTATTGTTTAACCCTTTGATGTTTACCGGGTTTCATAACCAGTCCCCTCTACTAACTATGACTAAACAAATGAGCACTTTTCTCTTTATTTCAATAAGGTACACATGCAATTACAGTTAAGACTGTATTCTCCCTTATGGCCCTATGAAACTTCCCACTCATCCCACCCCCAGAGGAGGACATCCCCTGGGGGATGTTAATAATAAAGATTTACTACAACTTAAGTAGATACTAGAACATGAGAGGGCTTCAGTCCAGTCTATGGCATTCACAAAAACTGTGATGAAATTGTTGTAGCTACATAGCCTCGCTTCTATGAAACTGAATAAAACGTTTACGTATGGCTCCTTCTCCCGGTTTCCCGATACGCCCTGAATTCCGTACTTAAAGCGTATGCTTTTGAAGTTCGATAGCGCTAGTTTGGCCCGTAGCTCATCTCTATTAATACAGCACAAGTTTACTCCCCTGTACGAGTAGCAGCAACCGCGACTCTCTACCTCTGACACAGGCTGCTCTTCTTCTTCAGCAACTAGCCTTTCCGTGATTTCGGCTGTCACGTCATGGGTCGCATCACAGATCACGTTTTCTCTTTCTTCTGTGTCTAACTCTACTTCTGTGACATTCCTCCTCTTGGCGGCCATACGCGAAAAGTATGAAGTGATTTGTTGCGTGGTTAAGAAATCATCGACGGCGAATAATCTTTTTCCATCCTGTTCACAAACTCGTCTCATCTGCCTGGCCACATCCTAGCCGCTGCTTTTCTTCCGTGTCTGTTCACTAAGGTTGTATTTAAGATCCAGAAAAATTTTTGCTCCTGGGTAAACCGCACTTTACTCAGACTGGATTTCAACGCCCAACCCATTTGGCATGTGTCTGAAGCACGATGCGTCAATGGAGCGCCACAAACTGGTAGGCTCTGTTGCTTCCTAGTTTGTCCTTCGTGGAGATTTTTAGGATGACTGATCTTGGCTCGATCTTGAAGGGTTATCCTCTCGAAGGATCCCATGTGTGCACCAAACTCACAGTGGCACTCCAAAGCTGAATACCAGATGAAGGTTTTCGTACAGCTCCGTCATCAGACGAATCAGAGTTGCCTGGTTCACAATCAGTGTTACTGCTTCGTCCATCATCAGCTGCGACGGCCACACTCATATGCAGAGGCTGTCTGCGAAAAAATTGAAATGATAATAATTTTACAAGAGCTTAATAAAGTAAAAATAAATCTCGAGATATTCACGTGATTTACGCATTGTAATGCTCTTATTTACCTTTCGTGCCCTTTGGAAAACTTCAAAAATGTCACCAAGACCAAATAATTTTCTACCTATTTTTCATCTTCCTTTCTCTTTTAATACCATATCCTTCTATTTAAGATGGTATTTGAGCGCCTAGCAAGGTTTAAAGTGACATTTACCAGCTATTCATGAACGTATTGGCAACAGAGAAGTGTTTCGCTGTAGAAGCTACATAATGGTAAACACTGCAACTTTGAATGCTTAGTACAATGTCAATATGCTTTGGCCGAAAAATGTTTTTCCAGGAACGTAATGTATATCCTTCTAAAGTCTGATTCACCACTGGGATTGCTTTCAACAGCGTTGGATTTTGTAGAAATAATTATTTTAAAGTCATCTCCTACGCTCCATCTCATTTGATATCACTATTTAGAAATTTATTTTTCATATCGCTTCTGCAGTTTTTCGATGTTTATCGAATGATATTGCATTAAAAGACCTTTTTCTTCATAACTGCGTAGTTTTCTCATTATTTTATGCTGCGATAGTGATTTTTGAGCCGGTTTTTTAAAGAGCATATTTTGTGACTGATTTTGCTGCTATCAGACGTAACAAGCTCGCGGCTCGATATTTTTGGTTAAAAGCGAAACTGAAGCAAAAGAAATTCATTTTAAAATAATATTAGGTAACCTCTACTCGTAGGATAAAAATCTGCCGATTTTAATTTTTAGCCAGAAATCATCGGTCGTTTCTTAGGGGCAGAGCCTCTTAACAAAGCGTCCAGGCCAGATTGTTCCTTAATACAATTTCGAGCGTTCATAGTCTTCTCACTGCGAGCTTTCAGTATTTTTATTGTTATGAATTTGAAGAATGCGACAAAACTTTTGAGAATGTAATACATGTTTCGAAATTCTGTCGAAACATGTATTACGGACTCAAAAGTTTTGTCGCTTTCTTTAAATCCTTGACTTGCCTGCTAATATCAAGACCCTTATATTATTATACGCTTAAATGAGGAACGGGCCAATTTTTAGAGGGAAAAGGGAAGAGTTTTTTCGCGACAGGCATTTGTTTACTTTTTGGTGGTCTTCTCTCGTATCTGCTTGGTGACTACGCAAATATCAAAAAATCAGTATGTGTACACCCCTGAAAGTCGAAGGAACAGTTCTGGTCTCGGTCCACATTTTAACCTTATGGTATGAGGTAAGTCGCACCATGCGGTTTAGGGGTATGGACGCAAAATTCACTCACTCACTCACTCCATTCTAATCTGTTAAACAATTAATTTATGCATCAAATGTGTTTTCCCCTGCCTCCCCTACAGGGTTTGAGTTTGTCCCTTAGCTTTTGCCATCGTCTTCTATACATGTTCATATATCTAAAGGGTGGGACAGGGGCGGAAATTTTTGGTTAAACACACGAAGAGGTCAACATAATTATCAAAATGGCGTCTGTTAGTGGGCGGTCGCCAAAATTATCAAATTGGTTTTCCTTCCTTTCGCTCCATCCTTGATCAAAATATACCCCTGTAGGCTGTAGACCTCACAAACGAAGAGGAAATGTTAGAAAGTATACTCAAGTTAGATACAAATATTAAAAAAGGGAAATGCATGTGTTGATACAAATACATATAGAGTGAAACAGAAATATAAGCTTATCGCGTTGTGCGTGAAACTCGAGTAACTGTCAACTTAAAGTTTCTATATATAAAGTAGATGTCTATATTTTGTCTACGCTCGGCAGTCAACAATAACCATAACAACAACTCTATTAGCATTACCATGTTACATAGATGGTGTTTCTTGCTATCGGCAATAGACAGCAACAAAGTTACAAGAAGAAATGTAAGTGATTAATAATCATTACAACTACAGAGAGATGGAAATTAGTTAGCCCCTATCATATCTGATTTGTTTTCTTTTCTGAGGACTTCTAAACAAAAGTCCAAGTTTCTCGGAACATTATTTATTTAGTCATGAATCATTGAGCCTTTCGAAGGATCTTAGCACCCAACACAGCAGTTTTGATTAAAAGTGTAGGGAAAGAGAATGTTTAAACCAGTGACCTGAACCAACTATTATTCCTAAATATATGACATGTGTAAAAGAGTTGAGCTCTCTCCACCACAAGACAATAATGATAAATACATTATTAAAACATTTTTACTCTGATACTGTGAAAAGAGGTTAAAAAACTTTTAAAGTTACCATGCAAACAAAACAGGTTACATGCATGTAACATTATAAACACCAAGCAGCATGCATGTCCTGTGATAGCTACACAGCTTTTCTTTGTATATAATTTACTAGACACATCGATAATTCTTAGAAATTCAAAAGGCTGAGCCACATTCAAGTGAATTTAAAACAAACGTGGAAATTTCTGTTGTATATGAAAACAGGTGTACAAGAGATAAGTATTTCTCCAAAACGTAATTAATATCTTAATATGCATGGAAGGAAGTTAATCTTCTTTAACCCTCCCACCCTAAATGGGTGGGAGGGGAGGCTAATGGTCGCCGGCTTTTCTGACTATAGGCATTACCGGCTATTATTTAATCTTCTAAGTTAAGCCCAGCAAAACATCACGGAATATTTCTGCTAATACTTATTTGACAATATTCTAAACAGATGTCACGCATTCAGTATCTAAAAAAATGGACTCAAGGCCGGAATCCGCCATCCTGTCCCAAAGAACCGGTGTGACTAGGGTTAATTAAACTTGTTTTTACAACTTTTACGAAACCAGTTTCTTGCTTTAAGTTAGGTGCTCAAAGAGGAACATAAAAAGTGATACCACAACAAACAACGATCACAAGCAATTGACTCCTGGTTGTCCTCTATCGCCTTGCTACACGCCCTGCACTGCTAAGGGGTTTCCTCTTTCTTCTGCAGTATCTCTAGAAGCTGGAACCACGCGTCTTCGCTAAAGAACTTTTCTACTTGGAAAATGACAATGTTGTCCTTGTCACGTACAGTGTCCGTTATTAAGTAAATGTTCGTCTGAATGTCGTCATTGTCCAAAGCTCTCTTGCCATCCAATGCTTCAGCAACCACTATCCTTTTCTTAGTGATACATTCCAGTATCATCCTGTCTTTGTCATATGATTTTAGTTTTTTGTAAGGTAACAATATTAGTCCGTCCACTTTCCTCTTCTTAGTTTTAGGGATGCCAACGACTGTCAGTTCTGTTCCTTTAGGGCGTCCACGTTTCATTATTTTTGGTGGCATTTGAATGTCATGAAATCCAGATGTTGGCGTACATTCCGAGGCTTCCTTTGTTTTCCCATTTCTTCCATTCAAAGTTTGGCATGTTTGTCCGATGGCGTCGTCACTTTCTTTCTTGCATACTCCAGCTTTGGTTTTGTGTCTTGTCTTTCTCAGTTCCTCGTTGTCTTCATCCACTTCTTGTTCCTCTTCAATTCCTTTTACTCCGCGTGCCTGGCTTTCTATATCGTTCTTGCCTCTTTTTACCTTCGTTCCTTTAGATTCTTTTTGCCCCCTTTGTTGCTTCATTTTTCCATTTTGTTCTTGTTTTTGGCTGTCATCTGTGTTTCACTTTTCTTGTCCTCCTCGATCTGTCTTCAGTTTTTCTTCAATTCCTCAAATCTCGTTCTTCAACTTCTTTACCGCACATTTTCCGTAGGTTTCTCCTGTTTGTCTTTCACTGGCTATCCCTTGTGCCCGTTTCTTTCTTTCCGATTCTTTATGTGTCTCCCCCTTTTTTTTTCTTGTACTTTAGTTTCAGTTTTTGCCTTCTTTTCCACACTTTGTCTATTTGTTTCTCCTACTTTCTTTCACTAGCATTTTCCTGTTTCTGGTCCTTTTCCTTCCATCGTGTCTTTGCCTTTCTCTTCATTTCTCTTTCGTTGAATCGGTCTTCCACTTTCCTTTTCTTGAGGATTCTGTTTTCCATGTAATGGGCGACTTTCCGTCTGGGCAGATATTGATACCTCCCTGCCCAAACTCCAGTACTCCGCTACATCTTCCAACTGGCGGAGACGTGTCGTAAAGGTACAATGTATCTCTCATAGTTGCAGGTTGAAACAAGCTGTCACGGTGCCAGAGCCAGAAAGAGGAAAATTGTAATGTCTGTATTTGCTGAATTTAAGCCAACATTTAAAGTGGCATCACTTAGGGATCAAATAAGCTCCAGCGACATTCAGGTTGATCTGTTTTAATGCACTAGTCAATTCCAGCTGCGCTCACCCTCCCCTCTCCTGCCTGTTAGTGGGACATTGTCCCACACAGTCATATGCCTTCCACCAAGTTACCCCGGTGCATTGGACTATCTTACAATTCTATCTTTTGATTCTTCTTTTAATTCCCGAGGGTCGTTCCAGGGTGGCATGAGCAGAAATTGACTGATGCGCCCACCTCCCATTCCCGAAATCAAATTAGGTAGACATACACCTCTTGCACAATATCTCAAAACTGGAGCCCATCACCTGCTCAAACGGCAAGCACAGATTTTCTGATTTTTGGTCAGGAGATTTTAGTGAAACCCGTCAACATATTCAAATTTCTAAATAGTCGATTTGCCCGGAGAGAGAGACAAAAAACTACTGACGGCAACCTCCATTCGGCTCCCAGACAACAGTAACATACGTTTCTTTCTCGAGTTCTGGCGTTTATGGAGTGTACAGTATCGTCAAGCCTTAGCTCAGCTCCATTTACAACCCCAAATAAACAGGAACAAATGCGTGGTCCTACCTTCTATTTTTTTTTCTCCTCTACTGCGCATATATAACACGCTTGGCTTTGGAAATCTCCTGCGATCAGTTCATTTCCCACTCAAAATTAGGTCGCGTGGGGTCAGCTGATGAAGCGAGACCTAATTGAATGACGTGTCCGGAGGTACTGAATACAGTAATTTTATGTACAGTACTTACATAACGAACGGCTAGTAAAATAATTAGTCGGGCGACCGACTATAGGTTTACCCTCGGGTTTCTCCACAAAGCTCAGTCACGTGCAATGGGGAATACCGCAGACATGTAATAGAGGCGCAATCTTCTTTCCACCATGTCGAACATGGCGGATTTGTCGAACTGAATATCTTAGCGAATGGTGTCATCTTTTCTATGCTCAAACATACAGACCCACACACTATTCGCGGTAGACCCACTCTAAAAGATGGCGTGTGTATTGAGCGTATATTTCGAAACGGGTCGTTCCGCGAACTCAAAATAGCAAAAGAATCAGATGATCGAAGGTCTCAGTAGAATCAAACCAGAAATCAAATGAGTTAAATGTGGACAGAGTGACAGAAGAACATTTGCAAATAAAACCAAGGTGCCTCGTGACAAAACTCTAGATGCCATGTTGGACTTTCATCAGAGTGAGGATAAACGTAATAGTTATATCTATGTGACCTTCACCGTGATTGTTAAGCTTACATTTGTTGTTTTGGCTCAAACAGAGTACATGTTCAGCTGTTATTTTTTTCTACTTGTTCCATTAGTTTTGTCGCTTTTGTGCGTATATTATATTCGCATATTGTTGCGCAGGAATGTCTGTTTGGTACCAATTAACGTGGTGTCGGATATGATGATGTATTGGACAAAGTAGTGCCATGTATACAACAAAAGTGTGACGAATCAGCGTTGTGTGTACAAAAAAAATGATGTTGCAAAAGAAATAACAGAATTGTGCAAAAGAATTCAACTCTCGTTATGCGATGTTTGTTAATCGTTGTAATATTAACAATGGTGATAGAATACCATGTGCGAAGACGATTCGATTGTGATCCTACTCTAACAATCAAGGCACCATATAGTCAAGGTAATATTATGTACTTTGTGAAAATGCTGGAAAATAATGTGTTGTTATGAGTTTGATTGCTTTGATTTATAATAAGAGAAAAGGAATACATATCTGTAGTGAACTGGTACAAATTTTGGAGAGGGTAATCAATTGTATTCAACATTGTCACAATGTGCAGGGCAGATGTATTTAATGCAAACAGAATCACCGTCAATGATTGCTTTGTCCGAAAAAAATTACCAGCTTAATTATAGCGAAAGCTACACTGGTAATCTGCATCATTGTGATTCAATGGTTGAGGGATATCAGTACAGCATGTCTATAGACAGGGCTTTTGAATCACTCTTGTCACAAAAGTACTCTTCAACTATTCTGAAAGTAGAATGTGTTGGTGTCAGTATCTATCATACTGATAATGGGCGTTTTAAGGCATTTGATTATCATGCAAGAGACAAATATGTTAGAAGCCATCTCTCAGGTACATGTGTACTATTAGAAGTACAATCTATTCGGGGCTTAGTACAGTATTTCCAGACTATACACTCCCTCAGTGACAATTATTAACTCAGAGGAGTGCAGATTAGTACATATGAAATAATTGCAGTGAACAGTTTGAGAGAAGAACACAACTGCTCTTGTTAACAATGCTTTGCAGTAGGGCTTTATGCATGTGTTAGTCGGTAGCAAAGTCTTGTAGTTATTGGAATTCCAGAACTCTAAGTTGCATAGCTGACCAAGGAAATAAATTCTATCGTAACTTGGGCATTAACAGGCGTCTAACAAGGGCAGATTTATACACGAGATTTTTTTTTAGTTTTAGTTTTAGTTTTAACGACTTTACCGGGTGTTACTAGACCCGGAAGGGCTAGTGCGAACGGAACACAAGGTCCATGCGAGGCACCACCCCTCCCCCCAATTTACCCTGGTTAGACACTGCACAAGGATAGACTACAACACCGGGCACTACTCTTTTCGAGGAGTGTGTGGGTTCTTTAACGTCCCACAAATTTAAATCACATATAAGAGGTTGTTAGACGGGACCTCCATTTATCGTCCCTTTCCGAGAAGACTAGAAAGTCTAACCGTTTGCAGAAATTATTACAAAGGCAGCACTTTCCACTCAGTTATTTAAAGACCCTGAGTGTTGGTCCGGCCGGATTTAAACTCTCGACCTCCCGCACAACAGTCCGGCGCTATACCAATTGAGCTAACTGGGAGGCGAGATATCAGTCCAACTGAAAGTTTAAAGCCTGTAGCCCGACTTACGATCTTAGATCGTCTTGTTTAGCCATATAAACAAGAACAGTATCGCCAAGAATGGTATAGCTCGAATATATTGAGTGGAATGACCTATACCATCCTAGGCGATGCTATTGTTGTTTACATGGCTAGAGTACGATTACCACCGAAATATCAGTGTTTTGTAACTGCCGTGAATTGTAATGTTTTCCACGAGCTTTCGGACACGAAATCCTAAATACTCCGGGTCCGACAGTGAAATATTTCCCGACTATTAAGTCGTTCTACTTAGTATATTCGAGCTATAACATCCTTGGCGATGCTGTTCCTGTTTACATGGCTAAAGAGTACGATGACCCCCGAAATACCTGTGTTTTCTGCTGCAAATGGCAATATTTTCCACGAGCTTCCGGCCAGGAAATCGTAATGCTCCGTGTCCGGTAGCCTGAAGATCTCCCGAATATTAATATTTGGGAAAATCCTCGACTGCCAGACACGGAGTATTTTAAATTTCCTGTCCGGAACCTCGCGGCGAGCTTCAAAGCTATGCCGAATACCGGCATACCGGTTGCCGAGCTCACAAAAACTCACACTACGGTGGAAATAGTGAAGTTTTCAGCCACATAAAGAAGGATTTTAAGGTGGCCCACAACTGTCACGGCGAAAAGGAATCGCTCACGGCGAAAAGAAATTGCTCGCGGCAAAAAGAAATTACTCACGGCAAAAAGAAATTACTCACGGCAAAAAGAAATTACTCACGGCAAAAAGAAATTAC